>NW_021641042.1:0-300000 GCF_900964775.1 Scleropages formosus | reverse complement strand
AGGGGAAGCCCTTGTTGGCCAGACACGTCAGCGTGGCCTTGTTCTTACCGGACACCTCTTGACTGGACGGGGGCAGGACCGTGAGGACGGGGGCAGCGTTGCCTAGGAGACAGCAGAGGTCAGAGGTCAGAGAGAGGGCAGCGAGTGGACGGAACACCTTTAACAGCGGACATCGCATTGTGTCTCATCACCTGTACGTAGCGGAGGAGGAAAAGAGCTGTTAGTTAACGCTCAAAGGAGGAATGTATAGGCAGTTTATGAATGTCACCCACAGTATGTATGAGGTGTATCATAATGTGCCATTAATACAAGAGAACGGATCCCTTAGAGTCATTTTTACCTCCGCAGCTCAGTGTGTCTCTTTTCACCCTTCTGGACATATTCATACAGCCCTTCTGTATATTGCGTTTCTTCACAAGGACATTTTATAACACACCGATCGATTATTAAAAGTGTATCAGTGATGGACTGAATTCAGTTCAAAGTCAAGACAACTGGATGCATATTGAATTAAAGATTATGGAAAACTGACAAAGCGCATCAATTATTTATCATATTGTTTGTATTATTTTCAAGTTATTTACTACTGGCAGCTGTAAAATAAACATCAATTCGGAGGAACAAATAATGAATTTATAAAACAGTGAAAAGCAGAAGAAACATTTTTTTACAGGTTTGAAAGTAAATCAGAAAATCCGTAGCGAAAAAACAGTAAAATACGCTTTCATCGCATATTATCGTTATCGCATTTATGTATTTATCGTTATCTATGTTGTTGTTAACATCATTTGAAGCCGTTTTCCATCAGTGCACAGTGATTCAGAGCCTATTCTATAATATGTGTTTGTTCAAAAACCTCCACACACAGCGTCCAGTGTACCGTCAATATACCGTGTTTACCGGCATTTCATGGTAAATACTAATTTAGTCTCATGTCTGGTGTCTTCAAGAAAAGAATCACAGCGGTGTGTCCATGACTTATGTGAAAAGGAACTTTTACACTAAAATGTACCGCACTGCCAGATCCCCTATAGGGCTCTTTTCTACTGACAAGTTCATTTTTGGTTTTCTGATGAAATGAAGCGAAAAATACAAAAAAAAACTAACATATTGTCTGAATAAGGAAAAGTTTACACAAATAATTAAAACCCCTAAGCAAAATGTTTCTCAGAAAACATTGGTAGGAGCACACTAGAGAATGAACATGAAGTATAAATATGACAATACAGTGAAACAGAGAACAAAGGAAAAACATAAAAAGTATCAGTGCAGAGCTTTGATGTCGATGGTATTGAGTTAAAAGATGAAATACTTACTGCCAACTTCCAGTTTGGTGCCGCTACCAAAAGTCTTCCACAGTGAGTGAAAGTCATTGAGGGGCTGTACAAAAAGTCCTGTGAGACACCAGTGTGTCTCTCACTGCTCACCGTGGATTATTGTCATGATCAAACACACAGCACCACTGAACACACCTTTACACCACAGATTCCACTATTGCATATTTTAAACAGTTATTTGGAATTTTTCTCTTATTTTCTGCGTTGATTCCATCTTTCATTTCGTAAAACTGAGAAGCCGAATGTTAAACAGCAGCAAAAACTTTTGAGTGATCAATATTAGACTATATAACAAAAGAAGACCCTCTCAAACCGGTCTCTAAACTCATATCGTGCCTTTGATATGACCCTGAGGGCAAAAACCCTGATGTCCAGCGGAGGTATCATTTTAAGTCAGTTTAACTGCATCAACACACCTAGCCTCAGTTAACTTCAGTTCACCTCAGTTGACCAGTTGACCAGCTCCCAGTCCTATAAAAAGGCTGAAGTCATGTCACTGGTTCGCAGCTTATTGATCAGCGTTTTACTATTTTCCTGCAGCCTTCCCCCATTTACTGAGCTGTTTCCCAACTTCTGTTCCTCTATGTTTCCCGCTCCAGTCCTTTGTGATTCTGTCCACATCCCGTATTCCATCTCTGTCCACGTCCTGTCTCGGTGTATTCACGTCACACACTTAAAACAATATAATTTACTCTAAGAGCCCATGCGTCTCTTTCTTCTGTGTTCATTGTGTCACCATTGCACTTCATTTCCCAGTTCACACTCTCCACTTGTATACAGACTCTGCTACTGAGATCATCGCCCCTGCGTCTGTGTCCATTTCAAGTTCAGATGTTAAGGGGCCCAGTTTTGAATTTCCACTTTTGTTAATGACCTCAAGATTTCAGAAGATAAATCAAATTAATTTTCAGTATTGATGGACATTGTATGCAGTTATACAGTTTTAACTCTCAATATCAATATCTGTAACTGACAGTATATGGTACTGACTGCTATTCACTGCGATTATTACATTTTACCAGATGATGGAGCTGTGGTTCGTCTATAAAAAGTGGGACATGAGAGAAGGGTCTAGAATGTCACTTGTGTCATGTTAGCAGGCAGGAAGAGAAGCAACGGACCCAATAGCAAGTGCACCGCTTATTGCAAAGCGTAGGCAGATAAGGGGCAGGTGAAATAATGTAATCAAAGGACAGGCAGCAAGTCACCATGAAGCAAACGTCATTCAGAGGAGAATACAAATTTGTGGTCCAGAAACAAAGTTGTGGGTCAGGATACCAGAGACAGCGTAAGGAGACACAGGAACAGGGACACTGGGGAACTTGCAGAAACATTCAGGCGCTGAGGTGCAGTGTGCTCAATAGAGGTTTTGCAGTCAGGTGTGTTTGGTACAGCCCTTTTATGCTCTTGCTTCCTGATCCGCCGCAGATGCAACTGATTCGTGTGGGGACAAGGGCGTGATAGTTACCCTGCCCAAGTAGCACTGGCAGCTCTGTGGGCCTTAGAAGGATGCCTCCAGGGCCTGGGTGCCGGCCGATCTGGGTGTTCCCTGTGGAAAGTAGAGACAAGGACAGAATCCAAGACATCATGCACCGGTACCCAGCATTGTTTCTCAGGACCATACCTCTTCCAATCCACAAAATACTATAGCTCCCCTTGTCTTCTGCGGGAGTCAAGAAGTTCCCACACCGCATAGAAGGGGCCACCACTGACCTCGACTGGCGGTGGCAGTGTGGTGTCCTGGGGTTGTTAGTGTAGGGAAGTGACGCAGAGCTTTAGGAGGGATACGTGAAAGGTCGGGTTTACCTGGAGCTGTGGGGGAAACTGGAGTCGATAGGAGACCGGGGTGACACAGCAGAAGATCTTGAATGGGCCTATATACCGGGGGCTGAGTTTCTTGAAGAACAGCTTTAGCCGGAGATACCTAGTGGACAGCCTTACCTTCTGTCCTGGCATGAAGGAGAATGGATTCCGGTGGCGATCCACTTGTTGCTCAAACCTATGGGTGCTCCATAGGAGATGGTTGTGAACTGCTCGCTGGGTCTCTGCACTCTTCTTGTACCAGGCATCCACTATGGGCATGCCACTCGAGCTAGGGTACCGTGGAAACAAAGGGAGCTAATAACCTAGGAGACACTGGAAAGGTGAGAGACCTGTGCACGTGTGGGTCAGCAAGATGGGCGCATATTCCGCCCAGGGTAAGTACCGAGTCAATTGGTACTGTTTGTGTGCGCAATAACTATGCAAGAAGCAGCTGATGTCCTGTTGCAGTCATTTTACTTGCCCGTTAGCCTGGGGGTGATAGCCAAACGTAATACTCACCGATACCCCCAACTTCCACCAAAGGCTTTCCACACCCGCAAGGTCAACTGGGACCCTCTGTTGGAGACGATGCCCTCTGGTAGAACCGAGAGATGAAAGACATGGTGGAACAGAAGTTCCTCGGTCTTTGTGGCTGTGGGGAACTTAGAGAGAGGGACAAGATGGCAAGCCTTGGAGAACCTGTCAATTATCGTGAGCACTGTGGTCTTAACATCTGCTGGCAGAAGGTCGACGAGGAAGTCAACGGTGGTGTGGGACCAGTAACGGGTTGGTACTGGCAGGGGTTCGAGGAGCCCTGCTGGCCTCTGGGTCGGGGTCTTAGCTTGTACACAAGTGACACATGCTCTGACATAGTCTCAGGCATCCTCTCTGATGGAAGGCCACCAAAATTGCTTCTGCAGGAGGGAGAGTGTTCTACTGTGCCCTGTTGCTGGGGAATTGTGGGCCCACTGCAGGAGCATCGATTGCATGCTTGTCGGGACGCACTGCTCCTCTGCGGGCTTCTCGGGAGGTCTGGGCTCTGCTTCTTAGGCTTCCTAGAGGTCCTGAAGAAAGTGCCACTGCACTGGTGCAACCCCACAGTGCCTGGGCAGAATAAATTCTGAAACGTCCGAGGGCGGGGACTCTTCGTCTATCCGGAACAGAGCATCAGCCTTGGAGTTTTTACTGCCTGGTCTATAAGTCACCGTCAAGTGGAACCTAGTGAAGAAAAGGGCCTACCTGGTTTGCCTAGGGGTTAGGCATCGGGCCATCTGGAAGTACTCCAAGTTCTTATGGTCTGTCAACACTAAGAAGGGATGCACAGCCCCTTCCAATTAATGTCACCACTCTTCAAGGGTCAATTTAATATCCAGTTATTCCTTATTGCCAATGTTGTAGTTCTGTTCGGCCTTTGACATTTTTTGAGAGAAGTATGCATATGGGTACAGCTTCGAGGGGTATCTATGTCGTTGGGATGGCACCGCACCCACCCCAATCACTGATGCGTCCACCTCCACCACAAACGCAGTGTGGGGTCGGGGTGTTGGAGGACTGGTGCCGAGGTGAACCATTTCTTCAGGGCCTCAAAGGCAGTTTGGGCTGGTTTGGTTCAGGCAAGACGGGTGCTCTTACCTGAGGCGAGAACAGTGAGTGGGGTCATGATGGAATTATAACCACGGATGAATTGCCTGTATAAATTTGCAAAACCAATAAATCATTGCAGGGCCTTCACTGTCTTTGGACGTAGCCAGTTGGTCATGGCGCGGACCTTTCCTGGGTCCATGGCCATCCCCTCCTTGTTCAGGATGAAGCCCAGAAATACGATTCACTCTTGGTGGAACAAGCACTTTTCTGCTTTCACAAACAGGCAGTGACACAACAGTCACTCCCTTACTTCCCTTACCTGCTTGACTTGCTGTTCCTTTGACCTGGAATAGATCAGAATGTCGTCCAGGTACACAAGACACCATTTTCACCAGGTCCCCCAACACGTGGTTCACAAAGGCCTGGAACACACTGGTTGCATTAGCCAGCCCGAACTGCATCATGACAAACTCAGAGTAGCCTAAGGTGGTGCTGAAGGCCGTCTTCCATTCATCTCCATCCAAGATCCAGAGCAGGTTGTATGCACTGTGGAAGTCTAACTTGGCAGACTGGCAAAGATGAGCTCACACCGCATGAGGAAACCCTGACCCGAGCTAGGGTGCCATTGTAGCATTCAGGAGTGGCGAGAGGGGGATCCTGTTCCAGAACCGGCGGTGTGGACGGGGCAGGCACGACTGTGGTTCCCTCTGAGCTGCCGGTCTTGGTTAGGTCCACTACGCCTTTCTCTTGCAGTGCCTGGACCAGCTCCTGAAATGCCTCCACGAGCCAGGTCAAGTTCTGCTCATTGGATCCCAGTACTGTGTCCTGTGGAGGGAGCGAGCATTGTAAGCGCTCCAGCACCACTGTGCCTGATATGTAGGCGGAACCATCTGACATGCTGGCAGGCAGGAAGAGAAGCAACGGACCCAATTGCAGGTGCATCGCTTATTGCGAAGCGTGCACAGACAAGGGGTAGGCAAAATAATTTAATCAAAGAACAGCCAACAGGTAACCAAGGAGCAAACATCATTCAGAGGAGAATCCAAAGTTGTGGTCCAGAAACAAACCATGGGTCGGGATACCAGGGAGATGTAGGGAGAGGGTAAGGAGACACAGAAACAAAGACACTGTCACATGGAACTAGGGAAACCAGAATGGTTGGACTCAAGTGCAGGGTCATTTGTCTGGACTCAAGGGCTCAGGCAAGTTCTTGGTGTCAGGGGCAGGTGAAAGGTCAACTGATCAGCAGTCGGAACGAGTATCCATGGGTGTGGTTGGGATGAAGCGAAAGGTCAGTTGATTAGTGGTCAAAGTTGGAATGAGGATCTGGGGACGTGGTCAGGGAACGAAATGAGAGGTCGAAAACTGGAGGATGAACAGGCGAAACAAGGGTTGTCTGTGAATAAGATGTCACGAAGGCAAACGGTTGTCTCTGATGAGATTCTGCGAAGATGTGGGAGCTTAAGAGGGTCTTTTAAAGGCTGTGTGGTGAGTCAGGTGCTTGGTGATCATCAGGTGCTGTCAACTGAGATGCGGGTGTGGGCATGACAGACACTGGGTGTAACACGCCGAGGCGGTGATGAAAGAGGGCGGGCCCCGAGGTCAGACACCCACAGCTGGGACTAATTGCTGGCTCTATTTCTTCCCCTGGGTCTGCCAGTGAAGAGAGAGAAGCACAGACACTCCCCTGAACACCGACCCCAAATCTCGTGCATTAGCCTGCCCTCGATCCCGAATCCCAGGACGACGCGGCGGTTCCCGACGCCCTACCTCTAAACACCTGTTCCCGGTTCCCCCATTTCCCCCCCGCCTTGTGTCACCTCCTCTGCACCAGGGTGAATAAAAGAGCATGAGCACTAAAAACACCTACCTGGTTCTGCCTCTGTCTGACCTGTCAGACCTTTCTTGAATGTAGACAGAGTTTCCTCAGTTCTGAGTGACAGGGGAAGGTCATTCCACCACAACAGAGCCAGAACCGAGAACCTCCGAGCTTTACCTTACACAAAACTCAGGATAGACTAATCCTGATCACCTTCCTTCAAATTTCTTTTTTTGAAAGGTACCCAAAAACATCCAAACAATACATGAGTAGCAGCTATGTGAAGCCTTATCTGGGTGTGATTATAAAGTTAAGGTGCACAAACATTTACACCATATATGAGCTTGAGAGCAAAGTGAGTCAGGAAAAGGTGATTTTTCAGACCCTTCTTGAATGTAGACAGAGTTTCAGTAGTTCTAAATGAGAGGGGGAGGTCATTCCACCACGACGGAGCCAGAACCAAGAATCTCCGTGCTTTACGTTTCGTGCATGGGACCACCAAGCAAGCAGAAGCAGACGAACGAAGCAGTTTGGTTGCGGTTGATCAAGTCTTGTAAATAGCTAGGAGCCATTATATTGATGCAGTTGTAGGCAATAGCCAGGTTCTTCGATTTGATCTGGGCAGCTAGAAGAAGCCAGTGCAGAGAAATGAGTAGGGGAGATACATGGGAATGCTTTGGCAATTCAACCACAACTCGTGCAGCAGCATTCTATATCAGCTGCAGAGGTTTGATGGCAGGAGCGGGAAGGCCACACAAGAGAGAGATCCAGTAGTCCAGATGGGATGTCACCATGGCCTGGACAAGTAGTTAAGCAGAGTCAGTTGTGAGGTAAGGACGGACCCCCTGGATATTATGCAGGATGTATTGACAGGTCAGGGGGTGCGGTGGCGCAGTGGGTTGGACCACAGTCCTGTTCTCCGGTGGGTCTGGGGTTCGAGTCCCGCTTGGGGTGCCTTGCGACGGACTGGCGTCCCGTCCTGGGTGTGTCCCCTTCTCCCTCCGGCCTTACGCCCTGTGTTGCCGGGTAGGCTCCGGTTCCCTGCGACCCCGTATGGGACGAGCGGTTCTGAAAATGTGTGTGAATTTATTCAATTACAAAATAAATAGCCACAAAAATAATTACACTTATTAAAAATATAAACTTTATTAAAATATTGTTGTCACGGAGTTTCCCCGGGGCGAGAGCGCCGGACTCAAGCGCGGAGCACAAGAAGGTCTTAGTTTCAGGCCAGGGGCAATCCAGAGCAGAAGACATGATCATGATGGTCAAAAAAACAGGCAAAGGGTCACCGGCGATGTGCGTACGGTACGTAAATTAATCCAAAGGGAGAATCCGAGAGAAGTAATCCGGGAAACAGGCAAGGAGGAGTCGTGGTGAGCGAGGAAGTCGCGAAGAGACAGGAGGAGAAGGTTCAGGGAAACGAGGACGACGAGGAATCAGGGAAGTCAGGAAGGCAAATAGTACAAGTAACAAGGCGTCAAGGTACGTAAAAGAGTAATAAGGCTCAACAACAAGGTGAAGGTTCCGCGTCTGTGTGTGTGTGTGCTCAGTGTCTCCCCTTAATGTTCACATGAGTGGGCAGAAGGCGTTAGAAAACGCGGGGTGGCAGCAAACAGGTCATTTTCATTTTGTCAGAACACAGTGAATGATACTGACAGTGGTTCCGGGGACATGATGATGATCAGATGTGTTCCGATCACGATAGCCTCGGACATTGAACTGTATATACATACATACATAAATACACGTATGCGTATTCAGTTAGTTGGTTGTTTGCATTTGTTTTCATGTGATGGGAGTTTGGGGTTTTTTATTGTGTGTATGGGACAATAACTTTGAATATTCCTTTGGATTTTATGGTGTTTGGAGAATTTGATAAATTTGTTTGTTTTCTTATCGAAATACTTGAGTTGGGGAATAGAACCCAGGCCAGGGCACCACCCTTATAATTAGGTGAAATGGAGGGTGGCGCTACACTGATAAACAACAGGATTTGAACCCAGGACTTCTCACATTCCAAGCAAGACCCTGATACCTTGACCAACAATACAACCTTCCATTTCATCCTCTTACTGTTATTCCTCCAAACCTGTACTTTTACAAACATAACCATTAGTTACTTCACTTACTGGACAGAGACAGTAGAAGGATGTGCTCTGCCTGCCTCTTCTTTTTCCAAAGACTCAGGGTACAGAGTGTCTGACCTTTTGGTGAAACGGTTGTATGACTGGCTTTGTGTCGGAAGGTTGTGTGTTCAAATCACGTCACGATCACAAGTGCTTCTCCAATTCTCAAACTGTGTTGTTGGGAAGGGTCCTGAACCAAGATAACGAAACAGTGACTTCAGCTCTTGGTGTTTGGGAAACTCTGTCAGATCCAACTTGAAAAAGGAGGAATGAAAATCACTCCCCGCAGCTGTTTGCAGAAATCATTAGTGTTAAAATCCAAAGAGAAAAACAGGTCGTCACTTTATTTCTATTGATCAATATTTTACATTTCATGTGATGGAATGTGACTTTAGATATTATTTCCTCTGGACATTTTTCATGCTTTTAGAGAGAAACACATTATTAATATTCAACTCTGTTTTGGTTCAGTGACAGTCCTGTACCTCTCCTATTCTCTTGTCCTAAATTTTGGAAAATGACTCGGTTTAACGACATTTAGAGAAACTTGGAAAATATACTGATCACATAACTGCAAGTACCATGGTACTTGACTGGACTCTAAGGTCGTGCTCATCACTGCGTGGCTCACAGTGTGTCTTACGTGTATTTGCATAGAGAAGCACTTTGCATGGGCAGCACATGCTTCAGTGCTCTAAGACTGTTTATAGTCCTCAGAGTTGGACACTTCATGACTGACAGCTGTCCTTCATGGGAGTAAAACTCAAAACAACGATGATGAGTTCTATCAGTGTCTTCATCTCTGCACTTACACTTCTACTCTTCATCCAAGGTAAGTTTTAAAAGAAAATTATTCCCGTGTGTAAATATGTATGCATCTAAAAATCCTTCTTATTAAAAGATATTTTGAAAATTATGCAGTCTTAGATTCATTATTAAACTTTCTTTTTTCTTTCAGATTCCAAAGGACAAATAACTGTGACTCAGAGTCCTGCAGTGAAAGCTGTTCTACCAGGACAGACAGTCAGTATGAGCTGTAAAACCAGTACTGCTGTGTACAGCAACAATGCATTAAACTGGTACCTACAGAAACCTGGAGAAGCTCCTAAACTCCTCATCTACTATACTATAGCCCGTGTGTCTGGGATTCCAGATCGATTCAGTGGCAGTGGATCTGGGTCTGACTTCACTCTGACCATCAGTGGAGTCCAGGCTGAAGATGCAGGAGATTATTACTGTCAGAGTTACCATGAAATCAGTAGCAGCAATGTGTTCACACAGTGTTATAGAGCCGTACAAAAACCTCCTCAGTCACACTGTACAGTTACTGCACTGCTGGGCTTGAAGAGGAAGGAAATAATGTGACATCGTTTGCAGACTGTTATAAAATGGTTGTGCTTTAACTATTTTCATGATCCTTTCACAATTCAGGATTTTTCATACACATATGCAGCTTTCCTCTATCCTGGCAATTTTTTCTAGCACTTTAGTAGTTTTTGCCTCTGATAGGATTTTGGTCGCATTTTACCAAGACAACCTGAGAGAGGAATTCAAATATGCGCAACCAAAATGTACTTTACTTCCAGCCAAATCTTTCACCTGCTGCTCTCCTGTCTCTTGCTCGATGGTGATATGTCTGGGTATTCTTGTGTAGTTTTATTTTAGAATTATGGTGCTTATAGAGACCTTCGAACTGATTCATATTGTGACCTGCATTGACAGAGCACTAATATAAATTCTCCACAACCTTCCACCCAAACTTCTTCTGATATTTATATTTACTTGTTAGCTAACACATAGTTCCTAAGCAATGTTAAGGTATTTATAATTGTTAAGTCATGTACACAGACAGGTAGTTTTACTGGAACAATTTAGATTAAGTTCCTTTGTCAATGGACAACAGTTGGAGATGGGAATTGAACCTATGATTTCTGGATAAAAACAAAGTAGTTCCAACTACTGTGCTATCAGCAGTAATTAAGCTTTTCTTTTTGTCCTGCATAATCTTGTCTCCATCTGTATCGACCTCCTCCAACAATAACTTGAAGAAGAAACTTCTGTGCCATCCACAAGTTTATCCAGTCAAGTAACACAATGCTTCTTCTGTAATACTTCCAACTAGTATATATAAATCCCATTTTTCTATTGTAGAAGTGATGTTTAATTATTTTGTAACTGGAATCTGTTGAAAATTGGATAAACCTTTATGCTGTTCCTCATGCGATGTACAGAGCTTCATACAGTGGAATGTGACAAATTATTTTAGAATCACACGTCTGCATCAAAATATCTCTTTCTTTTCATCTGTAATAGAAAAGGTCTGTCATTCTGCTAGAGAAAATAGATTATGGATCCTAAACTGTAACCAGCTGAAGGTGTCAGTCTTTCAATGTAAAAAAATCATATGATGGGGACCAGAGGCAAAAAAAGGCTTCAGCACCAGAGACAGCTCCCCGTTCCCAGAACCAGCAGCACCAGAAACTGTCCCGTTGGAGCTCATCCGAACTACATTGCATCATTCAGCAGAAGGAAATAAAAAGACCAAAATAAGACAACGAGGAGCACAGTGGGGACCATGAGGACAACTGTTTGCCGACATGTTGACTCTGAAGAGATAAGACTCGGACTCAACAGCACCGGTGTCCGGGATCACAACAGGACTGTCGGTGGATGAAAATTTGAATGGTATTTGCATTTCAGTTTATTTTTCTCTGTGCTTCAACTGCAAAACTGTAACTACATGACTAAGTATGTGGCAGCACCGTGGTGCAGTGGGTAGTGCTGCTGCCTCAGTACACCTGGGCTGAAGTTCTCATGTTCTCCATATGTTTGCAAAGGTTTAATCTCCTGGTTTATTCCCAAATGCCTGAGGAAACCCCTACAGACACAGAGAGAATACAGAACTCCACAGAGACCGAGCAGGGATCAAACCCATGTCCTCTCTCACCATTCAGACACTGTGAAGCAGCAGCACTGCTCACTGTACCACTGTGTTGTCCACATACTGAAAGTGATGTCCTGTAGCAGCCTGTATTAAATTCAACACTGTGGTCACAGTCTACAAAACCATCAATGGATCTGCTCCCCGATATCTACAGGACCTGATCACTCACTACACCTCAACCAGACTGGTACACTCCTCCACCTCTGTTCACTTAGTGATCCTACACACAAAAGGTCCAAAATCAAAAGCACAACGGTTTGCGCTTCTGACTCTGATGTGGTGGAATGACCTCCTCCTCTCGCTCAGAACTGCTGAATCTCTGTCTACGTTTAAGAAGGTGTCAAAACTCCCCTCTTTCAGACTCATTTCTCTCCCGATCTTGTAAGTGTTTGATAAATGTATACATGTTTGTTTTATTTAATCATTTTTAAGAACAATTTGTTTAATAATGAGCCTTTATGCAACAACTCGTGTAATGTACACTGATTCATACTGTGGTATGTGACACATTGACTGAACTCAACAATCACATGTCACTATCCAAAATTCTCCTTTTGTTACTGTGATGAACTTTTTGTATTGTTCTCTGAGAAAAGAATGCTAGAAATGGCACAGAAACGTGTTGCAGACCTCACAGTAAAATTTTGTTTTAAAGCTTTACTATGCCTAGAATGTTCAAGGATGATTAATGGCTGAAACGACCTATGCGAGGAAGCACCACATTCCAGGCAGCAGTCTGGTGCCAGTCCATCCCTTTCTGTGTCAGTTGTTGAACGACGATTTTCGTCGTTTCCCAGGGACTGTACGCAAAAAAAGTGATAACACCGGCGACTGTTGGAAGTGTTTTACAAGGGAATGGGAGGTTAAGGGGCACAGTGACATACCTGGAATGTTGAAACAAAGACAGATATGTCTTAGCTATGCTTGCGAAGAACCACCCTGAAATGTATAAATATCCACTTGCTTAGTTGCTAAGGTGTGACTCTCTCTAGGAGGCTCACCCATGTGCACATGAATAAATGAACTTCTCTGCAATCTAACTGTCTTGCTGAACTGAGTCTTTTCTTCCTACCACAGTGTATATGGAGTGATTCTTCATATGACACATTTTAAACGATATGTGTGCGTAGCATGCCGAGGCGTCCCTGGAAAGGGGCGGAGATGGGGGAAAAGCAGCCGCAGCTGGGGCTGATTGCCTTTCCGATTTCTTCCCCGGCACCCAGCAGTAGGGGGAAGAGACAGAGGGGGAGAGTGAATACCAAGTGACAGCATGGTATCTCACAGCATGACTGGTAAATAAGAGTTTTTCGGAAAACTGTCCTCTCTGTGTAACGTGGTTTTCCAAATCCCAGTCTTGACATCCAGCAACAAAAACACAGGTTCCTTCCAGCAGTAAATTTCTCTTGTCTTGTGCTAAACCCCAATCTATGGATATAAATTAATGAGATTTTTATAAGGGGGTGGTGTGGTAGCGCAGCAGGTGTGACCAGGTCTGGGGTTCGAGTTCTGCTTGGGGTGCCTTGTGACGTATTGGTGTCCTGTCCTGGGTGTGTTTTACTGGGATCTGCTCCAGCTTTGTGCCCTGCGTTGCAGGGCCAGGCTCTGGCTTGCCGCGACCCCACCTGGGACAAGCGGTTTCAGCCAGTGTGTATATGAGAGTGATTATTATAATGTAGTTAATTAGGAAACAGAAGGTTACTTCAGTACTGGAAGGGTTTTAATTATTTTTCTCAGACTGTTACAATCTGGGTATTTTTATATATAAATTTTTGACACAATATAAAATGTGCAGTAACAATGTGAATAGCAACACAGAATTAACTCGTTTTTTCAAACAGACATTTAGTATAATAAATGAAGCGAAATCGACACCTTTTTGATCTCACACACACACACACATCGTCTCAAACTTCCTGTCCCAAGCAGGATCATGGCAAACCAGAGCCTAACCTGGCAATACAGGGCATAAAGCTGGAGGGTGAGAGGACACACCTAGAATGGGACACCAGTCTGTCGCAGGGTACCCCAAGCAGAACTTGAACCCCAGACCCACCAGAGAGCAGTCACAGGGCAAACCCCACTTTTTTCATCTCCCACCAGAAAAAGATAGAAAAACCAAGGGACTGAAAAGCAAGAACAACACAATCTATAAGCTCTACACCACTGATCTCAGCCCCCCCATCTCCTTGCACTGACATGTATCCATTTACCAGGTGCTTTATCCAAAGAAACTTCCAATGAACTCTATGTAGTATTACTAGGCCACACACCTTATTCACCAAGGTGACTTAGACTGCTAGATACACTACTTACAATGGCTCACTCATCAATACATCACTTAAACACGCACACACTCTCTCTGTCACTCACAGACTATGGGTGAACCTAAACAGCATGTCTTTGGACTGTGGGAGGAAACAAGAGCACCCAAAGGAACCCCACACAGAACACCTACAGTACATGCAACTCCACAGAGACTGAGCAGGGATCAAACCCATGTCCTCTCACACCATTCAGACACTGTGAGGAAGCAGCACTACTCACGGTACCGCTGTGTTGTCCATCTACTCAAAGTGACTTCCTGTAGTTGCCTGGATGAAATTCAACATTCTGGTGACAGTCTACAAAACCATCAACGGATCTGCTCCCCGATATCTACAGGACCTGATCACTCGCTACACCCCAACCAGACTGGTACACTCCTCCACCTCTGTTCACTTAGTGGTCCCACAAACAAAAAGTCCAAAATCAAAAGCACAAAGGTTTTCGGTTCTGACTCTGATGTGGTGGAATGATCTCCCCCTCGCACTCAGAACTGCTGAATCTCTGTCTACTTTCAAGAAGGGTGTCAAAACTCCCCTCTTTCACAGACACTTCTCCCCTGATCTTCTCAGTGTTTGATAGATGTGTATGTGTTTGTTATACTTAATCATTTTCAATTCCAGTTTGTTTAACACTGAGCCTTTATGCAGCTACTCGTGTAACGTACACTGATTTATACTGTGGTATGTGACACATTGACTGAACTCAGCAATCACATGACTGTATCCAAAATTTTCCTTCTCTTGCTGAAATGAACTTTCTGTATTGTTCTATGAGTTGTATTTAGTTTTGGAGAAAAGTCTCTGGTAAATTAATCAATGTCACTGTAAATGCAAAGAAAACATAGACAGAAAGACAGATAGGTGGTTCCTACAGCCACCTTATCATGTCGTTTCTGAAAACATCAAGGTTGTGTTCACACCAGTCACATGTGTATCAGTGTGTGTTATATGTATTTGCATAGAGAAGCACTTTGCATGGGCAGCACATGCTTCAGTGCTCTGGGACTGTTCATAGTCCTCAGAGTCGGACACGTCATGACTGACAGCTGTCCTTCATGGGAGTAAAACTCAAAACAACGATGATGAGTTCTATCAGTGTCTTCATCTCTGCACTTACGCTTCTGCTCTTCATCCAAGGTAAGATTTAAAACAAAATTATTCCCATGTGTGTAAATATGTATGCATTTAAAAATCCTTCTTATTACAAGATATTTTTGAAAATTATGCAGTCTTAGATTCATTATTAAACTTTTATTTTCCTTTCAGATTCCAAAGGACAAATAACTGTGACTCAGAGTCCTATAGTACTAAGCAGGAGGTGGGATTCGAACCTGCATCCTTAGGTTATCATCAGAGTTCACTGTCAACTGTACCTGGTGTCCCAAAGTCAGATGTTACCCATTACAATATTTTCCCAAAAATATGAGTGTGTTTTCTAAAGCCATTGTGTGGAGAGTGTTTGGAGTGTAAAGTTTGTGCACATTTCCTAGACAATCACTGCCTTTTATGAGCCACTGCAAGTGTGACTGCTGAGCACAGACTCACATCAGGGCTCTTGATGTTTTCCAATACTTTACAATGTGTTGGGTATTGAATATTGCGAAAACTAAGGGATAAGTGTTAATAGACCACTCTTAATAGTACCATGAGTTACAGTTTGGTTGGCCAGGTAATATGTACAGAAGGTGTAAAAGAGTTGTGGCTGCACGTGGTTCAGTAAAGAAAGAGAAAACATAGTCCATCGTGTCTCTTCTTTATTCATGTTCGAGTGTAATTAAAACACCAGTAAAACACGACACAATGTCCTTCCACAGTGGAGGGAAAGCAGAAGGCTGTTGATCAAACAGCTCTTAAGATCATTTTTACATGACAACAGTTGACAACAATGTGTTGGTAATGAATGTCAAATTGAAGACAGGAATCAGAACTGTACTGGAGTCAGATGAGTGAAAAACTCTTAGGAGTGTGTGTTGGGGGGACAAGAATTACTGAAACTGGGACTTAAAAGGCAAACTAGAAGTGCTCATCTCTGAAACGATAGTAGTGAAACACAACATGTTGAAAAACTGGAATGTAATATCTACTTCTGGAGAAGGGTGAAAAGAGCTGGACTTTTGCCCTCCATCCTCAGAAGTTTCTAGAACTGTGCCATCAAGAGCATCCTGACATGAGGTATCACTGTTGTCCAGGTTCACCCCAAGGTCCTGATATGTGTGTCCCTGCAACCTCCACCTTCACTCCATCAGTTCTTTCCAGGCACAACAAACCCTTGACCCTCCTGAAGTCCACCATCATCTCCTTGGTCTGTCCAGTGTTGAACTGCAGCTGGTTCAGTTTATACCACTCAAAAAAGTCCTTCACTGCATTCCTGTACCTGTCATCCTGCCCATCCCTGATGCACCCAACAATCTCTGTGCTATCTGAAAATTTCTGGTAGTAAGCTCTGTTCAGATGATGATGGTGTTTTCCACTCCAGTGTGGTCCTGCTGTGCATACTGGAGGGGGACCAGTGCAGTGCTGACCAGGGGTTTTGAGGTGTCCTAGGAGCAGCCTGTCAAGGGTTTTCATGATGTGGACAGATACCAGGCAGGATCTTTTCCTCATCTTTGGGACCCTTACCAGGCTCAGACCGCATGATGGAGCCAGAGGACAACTAACTGGTTCTCGAAAAAGAGAGAAGCAGGGGTTCCAAAGGACTCTGCTACATGCAGCCAGGATGGTTTTCTTCTTTCCCCTTCAACGGTACAAGTGGTCACTGAAGGAGACGACTTGGGAGGTCGACTCATCCGCTCATTCAGCAAATATCCAGACCATATGGACACGTAGAGACAAGATGTCCACACCTGAGAGCTAAACACAGATAGTGCAACTGTGCAGAAGTGTATAAAACACTAATAAATGACAGAATTCCTACCCACGACCCCTTACATTCTAAGCAAGACCCTAATACTCTGACCAACAATACAACCTTCCATTTCATCCTCTTACTGTTATTTCTCCAAACCTGTACTTTAACAAACATCACCATTAGTTACTTCACTTACTGGACAGAGACAGTAGAAGGATGTGCTCTGCTTGCCTCTTCTTTTCCCAAAGACTCAGAGTACAGCCTGTCTGAACTTTGGCTGAAACGGTTGTATGACTGGCTTTGTGTCAGAAGGTTGTGTGGTCAAATGACATCAGGATCACAAGTGCTTCTCTAATTCTCAAAGTGTGTTGTTCGGATGGGACCTGAACCAAGATGAGGAAACAGTGACTCGAGATCTTGGTGTTTGGGAAACTCTATCAGATGGAACTTGAAAAAAGAGGAATGAAAATCACTCCCCACAGCTGTTTGCAGAAATTATTAGGGTTAAAATCTAAAGAGAAAAACAGGCCGTCGCTTTATTTCTGTTGCTCAATATTTTTAATTTCATGTGATGGAATGTGACCTTAGATAGTATTTCCTCTGGACATTTTTCAAAACACTTATTATATTTTATCATTATAATTATCTTGTGCTTTTACAGAGAAACACATTTAAATTCCAATTCTGTTTTGGTTCAGTGACAGTCCTGTCCCTCTCCTATTCTCTTGTCCCAAATTTTGGAAAATGACGTGATTTGACAACATTTAGAAAAACTGGAAAATACACTGATCACATAACTGCAAGTACCGTGGTACTTGACTGGACTCTAAGGTCGTGCTCATCACTGCATGGCTCACAGTGTGTCTTACGTGTATTTGCATAGAGAAGCACTTTGCATGGGCAGCACATGCTTCAGTGCTCTAAGACTGTTTATAGTCCTCAGAGTTGGACACTTCATCACTGACAGCTGTCCTTCATGGGAGTAAAAGTCAACGATGAGTTCTATCAGTGTCTTCATCTCTGCACTTACACTTCTACTCTGTACCCAAGGTATGTTTTAAAGCAAAATTATTCCCATATGTGTGCAATTATGTATGCATGAAAAATTATGAGGTCTTACATTCATTATTAAACTTTTTTCTTTCTTTCAGAATCCAAAGGACAAATAACTGTGACTCAAAGTCCTGCAGTGAAAGCTGTTCTACCAGGACAGACAGTCAGTATGAGCTGTAAAACCAGTACTGCTGTGGCTACAGGATGTTACACATCAGGAGCTCCCTGTTTATACTGGTACCTACAGAAACCTGGAGAAGCTCCTAAACTCCTCATCTATGCTGCTACTAACCGTTACTCTGGGATTCCAGATCGATTCAGTGGCAGTGGATCTGGGTCTGACTTCACTCTGACCATCAGTGGAGTCCAGGCTGAAGATGCAGGAGATTATTACTGTCAGAGTGAGCACTCCATCAGTAGTAGCTATGTGTTCACACAGTGTTATAAAGCCGTACAAAAACCTCCTCAGTCACACTGTACAGTTACTGCACTGCTGCACCTGGGACCCCCTGCAGCTGCTGAGGACAAAGGTGGTTGAAACTTTGCTTGATTTTTATACATTTTATACAAAACGTCACTATATATTAAACTATTTTTTTCAAAAAGTCAAACTACTTTTGTAGTCTCCCTCCATTCTTTCTACTCTGTATTCAGCTATTTGTCTGTGTGCCTTACAATTGCCACATGACAGTGTGTGTATAAAAATTTACATTGACTGTGTTCATATTGACAGAACACATTATGTGAGGAACAGGCAAAAATCAACTTGAGAGCCTCCTCAATGCCCTACTTTCCCCACGAGAGCTAAAAATACTACAAAACCCTGAAAACATCACCTATAATAAAACACATTAATTTGAACAGAAATGTCTCTCAAGCACTCAGTCTAGACATTGATTATAAATCTCTCATTGTTTGTAAATCTCTCCGATTGTTCAGTTTCATCAACTTCATGAAATTTGAACATATTTTTGAAGGAACAAGAAAAATAATAGCTAAGAATTAAATTTATTGTGTACAGCGTCAAGCACTCATTTTACTGGACATTTAAGGATCTTTGTAGACTGATAATCTATCCATGATACTGTCCATTTCTCTCATCTGATCTACTTCACAAGCCCATGGCAGCAGATAAAAATAAGAATGTGATACATTTTTCATTTGTTACTCCAAAGTGATTTGCAGTATTGAGATACTTAAAGTAATTTTCAATTTATACCGCTGGGTATCTTGTTTAGTACCAAGCAGGAGGTGGGATTTGAACCTGCATACTCAGGTTATTATAAGAGGTCACTGCTGACTGTACTTGGTGTCCCAAAGACAGATGTTACCCCTTACAGTACTTTCCCAAAAATCAGAGTCCATTTTCTAAATGTAAAGCTTGTGCACATTTCCTAGACAGTCAGACAACGGAGTTAAACTACTAAAACTGCCCTTTTAAAGGAAATAAATATGTAACACATGTATCAATATACGGAGGGGATGCGGTGGCGCAGTGGGTTGGACCGCAGTCCTGCTCTTTGGTGGGTCTGGGGTTCGAGTCCTGCTTGGGGTGCCTTGCGACGGACTGGCGTCCCGTCCTGGGTGTGTCCCCTTCCCCCTCCGGCCTTACGCCCTGTGTTGCCGGGTAGGCTCCGGTTCCCCGTGACCCCGTGAGGGACAAGCGGTTCTGAAAATGTGTGTGTGTGTGTGTGTGTGTGTATCAATATACTATGTACTTATTTCCTTTTTAGAATGGGGCGCGGTGGTGCAGTGGGTTGGACCGGGTCTTGCTCTTCAGTGGGTCTGTGATTCGAGTCCCGCTTGGGATGCCTTGCGGCGGACTGGCGTCCCGTCCTGGGTGTGTCCCCTCCCCCTCCGGCCTTACGCCCTGTGTTACCGGGTAGGCTCCGGTTCCCCGTGACCCCGTATGGGACGAGCGGTTCTGAAAATGTGTGTGTGTGTGTTTGTTTCCTTTTTAAGGGCAGTTTTAGTAGTTTAATGGATTCCCTTCATGTTTGCTTTTTGTCTGTAAAAGAACATATTCATGCAGTTGTTCATCACAATCTCCATGTTTTTTTGACACTTTGGTTCCCTCACATTGCTGCTACAAATCCTACACTTAGATCACAGTATTGAACACACACACACACATTGGCTAAAATTGCTTGCCCCAAGAAGGGCCACGACAAGCTGGAGCCTAACCCAGCAACACAGGGCACAAGGCTAGAGAGGAAGAGGACACACCCAGGACGGGACGTGAGGCCATCACAAGGCACCCAAGCAGGACTCAAATCCCAGACCCACCAGAAAGCAAGACCCAGCCAAACCAGCTGCACCACCACAACCCCCTGTCCGGACTAAATATTTCACGTTATTTCATTTGTTTTCCGGATACAAAGGCCACGTCACTGAGAATCAGACTGCTGTTGTGAAAGTTGTAGCAGGGGGTACAGCAAGTCTGAGCTGTGAAACCAGCCGTCCTTCATTGAACTGTAGTGACTGTAGAGCATAGAACCAATCCTTTTATTCTTCCAGTTGTATACATAATTGTACATACTTATATTTTTATCTTGTATTTTTAACTTGTATTTTTCCACTTGTTTTATATGTTTTTAAATATATATTGCTAGTATTTATTTGACGTATGTTCTGCTGCTGTAACATAATAATTTCCCTTGTGGGATCAATGAAGTATATCTATCTATCTATCTATCTATCTATCTATCTATCTGTCTAACAACGTGAGTGAGTGAGTTAGTGAGGGAGTGAGCTTTACACCATGTGATTCTCAGGGCAAAAACCCTCCTTTAAATTCAACTGTAATTTACATGAGAAGTTACTGAGGAAGGATGGATGGATGGATGGATGGATGGATGGATGGATGGATGGATGATTTTCTGTTCAACTTTCCCCACAGTGGGAGTGATGGATGCTTTTTCCTAAGGCAGCAGGAGGGGCTGCAGCAGAAAGAAGTGCTGGAGTCACACAAAAGGGTAACCTGGTGTAACTCTGGCGGGTATTTGGGAAATGTCTAGCAGGGGGCCTAGCAGTGATATATTTTAGCTACTGGAGGGATGTGAACCAACATGAAGACTGACTGAAGGCCTCAATGCCATTTGAAAAAGGCACGAACAGAAACAGAAATATTTTCAGTTGGCCAGTTCTTTCAGTGGTGTCATACAATATCCACTAAAAAGAGGAGCAACTAGATGAACTTAGGATGTAGAACATTTTTGGCGTTAATGCTTGTAATTGATTACAATATTGCATTGGGTCACATTGACACAGAAACAGCAAAAGCACAATAAGAAATTGCAAATTCATTCACATACATTAACAGTAAAAACCATTCAGAAAAACTGGAGAAGTACACTGACCATATAACTATGAGTACTGTGGTACTTTACTGGACTGTAAGGTCGTGCTCATCACTGCGTGGCTCACAGTGTGTGTTATATGTATTTGCATAGAGAATCACTTTGCATGGGCAGCACATGCTTCAGTGCTCTGGGACTCTTTATAGTCCTCAGAGTTGGACACTTCATGACTGACAGCTGTCCTTCATGGGAGTAAAACTCAAAACAACGATGATGAGTTCTATCAGTGTCTTCATTTCTGCTCTTACGCTTCTGCTCTTCATCCAAGGTGAGTTTAAAAATAAGATTATTCCCATATGTGTGCAATTATGTATGCATTAAAAATTATGAGGTCTTACATTCATTATTAAACTTTTTTTCTTTCTTTCAGAATCCAAAGGACAAATAACCGTGACTCAGAGTCCTGCAGTGAAAGCTGTTCTACCAGGACAGACAGTCAGTATGAGCTGTAAAACCAGTACTGCTGTGTATAACAACAACCATATAGCCTGGTACCTACAGAAACCTGGAGAAGCTCCTAAACTCCTCATCTATGCTGCTACATCCCGTGTGTCTGGGATTCCAGATCGATTCAGTGGCAGTGGATCTGGGTCTGACTTCACTCTGACCATCAGTGGAGTCCAGGCTGAAGATGCAGGACATTATTACTGTCAGAGTTTTCACTACCCTAATAGCGTCAATGTGTTCACACAGTGTTATGGAGCCGTACAAAAACCTCTTCAGTCACACTGTACAGTTACTGCACTGCTGGGCTTGAAGAGGAAGGAAATAATGTCACACAGTCCACAGACACTGTTACAACAGAAGTACTTTACGTGACTGTTTCTAGCAAATTTGATGACATGAAAAACTCATAATTTACCAGCCATATTTCTTAAGAACATCTTTTTACTCCCTTCTAACATGCTTAATCATTATATAAACACACACACACATCGTCTGAACTGCTTGTCATATATGGGGTCGCAGGGAGCCGGAGCCTAACCCGGCAACACAGGGCGTAAAGGACACAACCAGGATGGGGCAGCAGTCCATCACAAGGCACCCCAAACGGGACGTGAACCCCAGACCCACCGGAGAGCAGGACCTGAGCCAACCCACTGTGCCACTGCACCCCCCATTACATAAGTACACAACCCCAGATATACAAGTTCCGTCCAAAGTGACGATTCTCTGAGCCTTTCGTGCTCATTTTATATCCAATATTAATAGTGTCACATTCTGCCACAACATGAAATCCCTCCTGCCCTCTTCCCTCTCCTCTGCTCTTCTAACCTCCTTCCCATCCACTGCACAGTTCTCCAGTTGCTCTCCACATGATGCACCAATCTCTTCCTTTTAACTCTCCTCTATCACCACATAATGAAATTTATTAAATTTAAATCTCAACTTCCATGACTATTAGGAATTATATCCACAGTCATTAAGTTTACTTTTACATTTATTTATTGAGATGATGCTTTTCTCCAGAGCATCTAACAAGTTAATTTCCTAATTTTTGCAGCACTACAATTTTTACCTGAACAATTTACAGTAAACTAACTGGGGATTTAAATCTTCTGGATTAGACCGTGTCGTGTGGGACACTGGTTCCAGCATTTCGCTTCCCCTGTTGGAAGCATCTTCAGGGAGCTTCCACATCTCGTAAAGGCTAGATGTGAACTGGAGTGTTTGACGAGGGTGGGTGTATTTATGGGCGGAATCGGGGTCAGAGGTCGTAGCGGGTGGTCCTGATGGGTGGTACCCCTTCCACTTGCCTCACGAGGTGTGGCAGCTCCCTGAAGTATCTTCCAACAGGGGAAGCGAAACATTGGAACCAGTGCTCCACACGAGGCGGTCTAATCCAGAAGAGTTAAATCTTCAGTCAGTTGACACCAGTCGCGGAAGCCAACGGGTTTTGGTAATTTACAGTCTGTATTTTGTTTTGAAAGTACTAAAGCCATGAGCAGGATTAAAACCTGCATCTTTTGGATCCAAAACCAGCTCTTCTATTCGCTTAGCTCGAACGATCCAGAGCATTTTTCTGGTAATAAGTGTCATGGTTGATGTACCCATGACCTCCAAGTGATCACCTGAGGTCCTGCTCTAGTTCAGCAGACAAAATGCAACATACCTGTGTTACATCACTGGTCTTTAGAGGAGCGATACGAATCCACAAAGGCTGCAGAATCTCACGACATTAGAGTTTATTAGGGTGTAAACCAGAACTCAGCTCTTACCACACCCACCGCGACGACCCTGTCCTTGTCTGTGTCCCTATTTGTGTCTTATTCTCCAAAGATCCATCCTGTCTCTTCCCTTTCCTGGGTGTTCACCTTTTCTGACCGCAGTCCAGTGTGTCTTTGCTCCATCTTACATCTGCAATTCATTGTAATCATTGGAAGGAAATAAAGGAACACGTAAGATGTATCGATGTACGAAGGAATTAAGAAATAAATAAAGTCGTCACCATTAAACTTAATTTTCTAGACTCTTTGTCCAAGGTCATTTGAACATTTGGATAAGAGACTTTACAATGGGCTGAATATTGAAATTGCTCCTCACCCTAAGACTTCATTTAGTATTTATTTCTTTATCAAACACTTTTTTTCCCAAAATAACTTACGTTCACCCATTTATGCAACTGGCTTGTGTCACTAGAGCAGCTTAAAGTACGTTCTTTAAGGGTGTTAAAACTGGAAGTGACATTCAAACCCGTAACCTCTGCATCGAGAAGTAGCAGGTTTATCATTACACTACGAGCCACACAGAGTTATTCATTCTTTAACCTGGAGGAACACAAAACAACGGCCTCGAAATGTAATTCTCTCATTTCTATAAGCATGAATGTGTGTTTTCATGTTTAATTTCCTCTCTCATATATTACCAATATATTACCTGTACAACTGTGAAATAATGAAATAAATTAGAAAGTAAATCTATTGGAGATATATTTATATACAGTATATAAGAGCAGCGGTGTGGTGATGCGGTGATACAGTGGGTTGGGCTGGGGCCTGTTCTCTGGCAGGTCTGGGGTTTGAGCCCCGCTTGGGGTGCCCTGCACTGGACTGGCGTCCCGTCCGGGGTGTTTCTTCTCCCTCTCCAGCCTTGCACCCTGTGTTGCCACATTAGGCTCTGGTTTGTAGTGACCCCATTTGGGATGAGTGGTTTCAGGCGATGTGCGTGTGTGTGTGTGTGTGTGCGTGTGTGTGTGTGTATATAAGTGTCATGTCCACATTGCAGTCAGCAGCTCCGGATGTCAATCAAGCACCTGATGAGAATCAGACCACTTGGCTTTAAAAGACCCTCCTCTGCACTTGTGGAAACTCATTGAGACAACTGTCCCCCTTTGCACCGATGTCCCAGTCTCCTTTGTCCCTGGTTCCTGTCGTTCGTTCCCTCACTTTTGACCATGCGCATCTCCCCCTGACTTCGTCTACAGATCTTTGCTCCCACTCTGACCACCAACTTACCGACTCCTCACCCGTCCCCAACAACGAGAACTCACCTGATTCCTCGGTTCCTGACAAACGATGCTGCACGTGGGTCCAGCCTTCCCTGCGGCCTCGGTTCCGCGTGACAATAACAAATGTGTTTATTTTGATTTCTGTTACTGTGATGGTCAGTGTCACAATTTAATGGTGACTCTACAAGAGCAGATAAAACAATAAACTCACTACCAGCTTCACTGGAGTGTAACATATATTTAGCTGTTTTTAGTTTATTAATTCTTCAGTAAATTGAAATTATGTTTTTATCTGTACTCTACATTGAGTACAGTCCACTCGTAGAGGAGATGTATTTCACTTCACTTTGAGAGTCACGTGCAGGTTACAAATGGACACAGAGGTGACAAATGCACATTATTTTAGTATAAATATATATATATATATATATATACTGAGGGGGTGCGGTGGCGCAGTGGGTTGGACTGGGTCCTGCTCTCCAGTAGGTCTGGGGTTCGAGTCCCTCTTGGGGTGCCTTGTGACAGACTGGCATCCCGTTCTGGGTGTGTCCCCTCCCTCTCCAGCCTTATGCCCTGTGTTGCCGGGTTAGGCTCCAGTTCCCTGTGACCCTGTATAGGATGAGCGGTTCAGAAAGTGTCTGTGTGTGTGTGTATATATAATGGTAAAAATACAGAAAGTGCAAAATCCAAACTCAAAAGTCTGCATTTTACACTGAACTGAAAACTGTCTCAAATTCAGGGCCATTTTCTGCCATAAGCGGAATAAACAGTTCCTTTGGAGTCCAAAGCCGCTGGGGACACCAGTGACTTTACATTTACACACACACACACACACACACACACACACACACACACACACACACACACACACACACACATTTTCTGAACCGCTTGTCCCATACGGGATCGCGGGAAACCGGAGCCTACCCGGTAACACAGGGCAGAAGACCAGAGGGGGAGGGAACACACCCAGGACAGGACGCCAGTCCGTCGCAAGGCACCCCAAGTGGGACTCAAACCCCAGACCCACCGGAGAGCAGGACTGTGGTCCAACCCACCGCGCCCCCTTTACATTTACATTTATTTATTCAGCAGACACTTTTCGCTGAAGCAATGTACATCTCATAGAAAATACAATGTGTTCATTATATTAGGAGAAAACAAGACACTTAGATACAGACGCATGATTGTAAGTACAGTTTGTTTGTTTCTTTCCACCATATGAACCAATGTTCATCACACAAGTAGGTGCATAAAACTTTATCTAAGTATCCATGATTCCGAATCACCTTTCCAATAACTTTTTTTTTTTTTGAGATATGTAAACATTTACGTTATAACACAGGAGGAGCTGCATAAGGTTTATCCGGGGCTTCATCTGAAAGTTACAGAATTTTTTTTTTTTTTTTTAAATTTGGACAGAGATTCAGCAGTTCTGAGTGACAGGGGGAGGTCGTTCCACCACAATTGAGCCAGAAGCAAGAACCTCTGTGCTTTACCTTTCGTATGCGGGACCAGCAAGTGGGCACTTCTGGAAGAGCGTAGCAGTCTGGTTGGGGTGAAGTGAATGATCAAGTCTTGTACATACCTGGTAGCAGTTCTACTTATGCATTTGTTGGCCATTACCACGGTCTTAAGTTTGATTTTTCACAAAAATGCTCAGTTCAGTACATGGTTCTGGTGAAAGTTTTTAAAAAATCTTATATCCATTTCTTTTTTTAGAAGTTCAAAAACTCTTTTTTTTCTCTAAGATAACTTTCTATTATTTGACCCATCTCAGTAATTTCAGCAGAACAATTTTGGACAAGTGCCTCACTCAAGGGTACAATAGCTGGAGGTGGGATTTAAACCTACATCTTTTACATCCAAAAGCAGCAACTCTGACCACTACACTAGCAACCACCTCTATTCATTTCTCTTGTATTTTATCTTTTTCTTTATTAAAATGTTTCACTGGTCAAAATTAAGGGAAAGGCTCCTTCTATGAAGTTTTCATTCCATGGATGGGGGCCAAAGTGCGATATTTCTTAGGCCCAAACTGTTCAGAAACAGGCCTGCTGTAACTAACAGAAGACACCAGAAGTTTAGCCACAGACACAGAATGAAGAGGAAATCATAATGTACTTTACTGTGAAAACACTGTAAATAATTTCTGTGAATGATTCCTATTATAGTCACTGGACTCTCAGGAAATTGAACAAATTATAAACCAAGAGCACTGATAATAACTGCTGTTGAACCAATGAGAAAAAACTTCATCTAATTTGATTCCATTTCTTCTTCTGCTGATAATGACTGATATCTGCCCCCCCCAACACATACACACACACACACACACACACACACACACACACACACATACACAGATACACACACACACACACACACCTGCCTCAGCGCAGGGTCTTTCAGGCAGTGAAACCGCACCAAGAACCGTTGGGCTGAAACTGACATTTGCATGGGCAGGACGCTTCTGCTGCTCCCAGAATAGAGCAGGCAAATGTGCCCCCGTCCCCAGGGGGCTGCTGTGAGGTGGGGGCTTACGGTAAATCAAGAGACACCAGAAAGAATCATCTGACCCTTTACATGGAGTTTGAGTCAACTTGTACTTCCATTTCTGTGTGTGTCTGTGCAGCACAGAGCATGATGTAGTTCACGTAAAACTCTTTGTCTTTCTTCAGCTCACAGTTGTTACAGTAGTTACAGCAGGAAGGGAAAATCAGTGCAGTATTTTCCTTTACGCTCATAGAACAGAAACACTAAACGTAGGTTATGCAGCACTTGTCTGAACACTTTTTTGAAGAGTTAAAGAGACGCTCAAGACCAAACGTTCAAGAAACCATTATGTTTTCATGATCTTTTCACATGTGTGTGAGTCCCCATGATTTAGGGATTCTCCTCCTTCCCTGTCAGTGTGGGGTCACAGGGAGCTCCTGTCTCTCACACTGAACACACACTTATTGCAACTAGTTTTATTGTTTGTGTAAAGGAAACACAAATAGAAACTGGCTGTAAATGTATGTAAGAATCTGCAGAATATTATTGTAGATGATAAACAGAATTTATTATGACAATGGCAGTCGTGTCCGTGTGTGTGTGTGTGTGTGTGTGTGTGTGTGTGTGTGTGTGTGTCATTATGGTAACAGGCAAACTGTTTCTGTTTGATATACATCATCCGTTAAATAATGAAACATTTTCCTTGAAGGAAGACAAAGTGTATTAAATGACAGAATGATTTTTATTTCGCTTACTTTTCTTTAAATATAAATTTTCATTGAATTAATACATTTCCTTGTACTTTCTATGCCTTCTTTGCGAACAGGACTGTGCTCATCATTTGAAATGAACACTTAAATTACAGTTCATGTGACACAATATGTATTAATAAGGGAAACAACAACTGCGTCTTTGATTCAATAAACGTTTATTATTCTCAGCTGCATTTCAGACGTCACTCAAGCACAAGATCACACAGTGTAACACACCAATAATCTAATACAGAACAGGAGCAGAGGACACACTGGATAATACTGAGAAGCTCAAGGTAAAGGGTCTCACATATATAGTGGAGCAAAGCACATTATTAACCTCTATGTTACTAGTTACGAAAACAGTAAGAGTGGAGTAGAGCACAGAGTAAAAACACAGTAATGAGACGCCCATCTACACGGGGCAATCGGCTCTCTTCATCGTCTCCAGAACTGGAGTCTGGGAGCCCTGAGTGGCCTTGCAGACCACCGTGCCCGCCTTCGTCCACTCGTCCGCAGGGAGGGTCAGCGTGCTGCTCCAGCTGTACTTGCCGTCCTTGTCCAGGAGTCCGCGGCTCGCGTCCCCAGGCTTGGTCCTGCCGTCCACCGTCCACTCCAGCTTCCAGTCGGAGGGGAAGCCCTTGTTGGCCAGACACGTCAGCGTGGCCTTGTTCTTACCGGACACCTCTTGACTGGACGGGGGCAGGACCGTGAGGACGGGGGCAGCGTTGCCTAGGAGACGGCAGAGGTCAGAGGTCAGAGAGAGGGCAGCGAGTGGACGGAACACCTTTAACAGCGGACATCGCATTGTGTCTCATCACCTGTACGTAGCGGAGGAGGAAAAGAGCTGTTAGTTAACGCTCAAAGGAGGAATGTATAGGCAGTTTATGAATGTAGCCCACAGTATGTATGAGGTGTATCAAAATGTGCCATTAATACAAGAGAACGGATCCTTTAGAGGTCATTTTTACCTCCACAGCTCAGTGCTATAAACCATAATGTGTCACTTTTCCACCCTTCTGGACATGTTCATACAGCCCTTCTGTACACTGCTTTTCTTCATTTTATAACACACTGATTGAAAGTGTATCAGTGATGGACTGAATTCAGTTCAAAGTCAAGACAACTGGATACATATTGAATTAATGACCAAATTGGCAAAGCGCATCAATTATTTATCACATTGTTTGTATTATTTTCATCTTAATTATTACTGACAGCTGAAAAATAAACATTAATTCGGAGGAACAAATAATGAATTTATAAAACAGAAAAAACAGAAGAAACAATTTTTTACAGGTTTAAATGTAAATCAGAAAATCCGTAGTGAACAAACACAGTAAAAGACGCTTTTATCGCATATTATCGTTATTTATCGCATTTATTATTATGTATTTATCGTTGTTTTCTCTGTTGCTGTCAATATTTCGAACATCATTTGAAACTGTTGTAACCAAACAAAGTTACAGTGTAACGACTTTGAAAAGAGCTGGAAACACTCTGCTGAAACATGATTTTTACAGGTTTAAATGTAAATCAGAAAATCCTTGAACAGAGTAAAGACGCTTATCGCCATATTAATTATCGTTATTTATCGCATTTATTTTTATTTATCGTTGCCATCTATGAGTTCTCAACGATTTTGCAACATCAATGATTTGAAGCTGTTTTTCCAAACGTTCAGTACAACGACTTTGAGTGAAACAGCTGAAAACACACAAATCATGAGACACTCAACTGAAGAATATAAATGTACTAAGGGAATAAAATGAGTTACATTCATTACTTTACAGTGTTCAGATATAATATAGAAAAAGGTTCTTACTTCCAACTTCCAGCCTGGTTCCTCCGCCAAAAGTGTACCACAGTGATTCAGAGCCTATTCGTGCTCGTACAAAAACCTCCAGGGCCCAGTGTACCGTCAATATACCGTGTTTACCGGCATTTCATGGTAAATACTAATTTAGTCTCATGTCTGGTGTCTTCAAGAAAAGAATCACAGCGGTGTGTCCATGACTGATGTGAAAAGGAGCTTTTACAATAAAATGCACCGCACCACCAGATTCCTATGGGGCTCTTTTCTACTGACAATTTGAAGTTTATTTTTGGATTTCTGACAAAATGAAGCAAAAAACACACAAAAAAAAGGAACATATTGTCCGAATAAGGAAAAGTTTACACAAATAATTGAAACCCCTAAGCAAATTGTTTCTCAGAAAACATCTGGTAGGAGCACATTAGACAATGAATATGAACTATAAATATGACAATGAAACAGAGAACAAAGGAAAAACATAAAAAGTATCTGTGCAGAGCTTTGATGTCGATGGTATTGAGTTAAAAGATGAAATACTTACTGCCAACTTCCAGTTTGGTGCCGCTACCAAAAGTCCACCACAGTGAGTGAAAGTCATTGAGGGGCTGTACAAAAAGTCCTGTGAGACACCAGTGTGTCTCTCACTGCTCACCGTGGATTATTGTCATGATGACACACAGCACCACTGAACACAGCATTACACCACAGATTCCACTATGGCATATTTTAATCAGTTATTTGGAATTTTTGTCTTTTTTTCTGTGTTTATTCCATCTTTCATTATGTAAAACTGAGAAGCTGAATGTTAAACAGCAGCAAAAACTTTTGAGTGATCAATATCAGACTGTTATGGTCGTGTCAGAGGGAAGCGGCGGACCCAAGTGCAGAGCGGTAATCGTGGTGTCTTCGGGGAAATCCAAGAGAGGAGGTCAGAGGACGGGCAAAGGGTCTTCGAGGTGCGAACGTCGTAACAGGGAAGATCCAACAGGCGAGGTCAGTGTGCAGGCAAGAGGTCGATAATCCGAAGGAGGCAGTAGATCGGGGGAACAAGGGACGGGTTCGGGGAAGGCGTTCAGGAAGAGGAAATGGCTGGAGAAGGTCGCTAACGAGGAGGCAGATCAAGGTTCCGTATCAGCTGGTTGTCCGACGCAGCCTTTTATGCTGTGGTCTGCGTTGGGTCACAGGTGTTCCGTGTTGGTCCGAAGGTGTGGGCGTGGCAGTACCCCCCCCCCCCCCCCCCCCCGAGGATCGGTCCCGAACACTCGAGGGCGACCAGGGGGACGGCCTCGAGGCCGAGGTGCGGGCCGATCCGGATGACTGCTGTGGAAGTCGGCAATGAGGCTTGGATCAAGGATGTCTCGTGCCGCTACCCAGCACCGTTCCTCAGGTCCGTATCCTTCCCAGTCCACCAGATACTGGAGTACCCCTCCACGACGGCGGGAATCCAGGAGCGCCCGTAGCGCATACGCTGGTGCACCACCGCCAGGCAGGAGAATTGGGTCTGGAGGCGTGCTTGCGGGCTGGTGAAGGGAGGTGGCCAAGGGTTTGAGGAAGGATACGTGGAACGTCGGGTGTGTGCGTAGGTGTTGGGGCAGTTGCAGGCGATAAGAGACCGGGGTAAGTCTGCGGGTTATCTTAAAGGGTCCTATGTACCTTGGGCTGAGTTTCTTAGACATATACAGTCCTTGGAGACCCCGGGTTGAAGGCACACCCTCTGTCCGGGTGCAAGGGAGAGGTGCCGCCGATGTCGATCAGCTTGATGTTTGATCCGGGTTTGTGATTCTTGGAGATGTCGTCTGACAGCTGCCCATACCTCGCCGCTGGTTCGGTACCAAGAGTCCACAGCCGGCACATCGCTGGATCCCGGTTGCCATGGGAACAATGGTGGCTGGTACCCCAAGATGCACTGAAAAGGAGAGACACCTGTAGAGGTATGGGTGAGCGTATTGTGGGCGTACTCTGCCCACGGAAGGTATCGAACCCAGTGAGTTGGGTGTTCAAGACAATAGCTTCTGAGGTACCGACCGATGTCTTGCTGTAGCCGTTCAACCTGCCCATTGGCTTGAGGGTGGTACCCCGATGTCATACTCACTGTGACCCCAAGTTTCTTCCAAAAGGCCCTCCACACACGCGATGTGAACTGAGGACCCCTGTCGGACACTATGTCTTCGGGTATACCGTAGAGCCGGAATACATGCTGAAACAGCAACTCTGCTGTCTCCAAGGCAGAGGGGAGCTTGGGCAAAGGAATCAAGCGACAGCCCTTGGAAAAACGATCGATCACGGTCAAGATGGTGGTCTTACCATCTGACAGTGGGAGGTCCACTAAGAAATCTAACGCTAGGTGCGTCCAGGGACGGTTGGGTACCGGCAGGGGTTCCAGGAGCCCGGCTGGACTCTGATTTGAAGCCTTGGACTGAGCACAGACTGGACACGCCCGGATGTAGTCCTGTACGTCCTCCCGGAGGGACGGCCACCAGTAGAGCTGCTGGATCCTAGCCTGAGTCTTCCCAAACCCTGGGTGTCCTGCCGCTGGATGGTCATGGGCCCATTGTAGGAGAGTCGTCCTCAGACCTGGTGGAACATATTGTTTTCCAGAAGGTTTACCTGGTGGTTCGGGGTCCCCTTGTTGGGCTTGGGCCAGGTCCTGGGTGAAGTCCCACTGAATGGGTGCTACAAAGCAGGACCTGGGCAGGATGTAGTCCGCTTCCGTTACCTCCTGCGTTTCGTCATGCAGCCGGGAAAGGGCGTCCGCTTTGATGTTCTTGGGACCTGGTCTGTAAGTGACAGTAAAGTTGAACCGAGAAAAGAACAGCGCCCACCTGGCCTGACGCGCGTTGAGGCGCCGGGCTGTCTGCAGATATTGTAAATTCTTATGATCCGTGAATACCAAAAAAGGGTGTTGTGCCCCTTCTAGCCAATGCCTCCACTCTTCTAGGGCTAACTTAATTGCTAGGAGCTCTCTATTTCCTATGTCGTAGTTTCGTTCAGCCTCAGACAGTTTCCTGGAAAAGAATGCGCAAGGGTATAATTTCACGGGCTTACCTTGCCTCTGAGAAAGGACAGCGCCTACCCCTGACTCAGAGGCGTCAACCTCCACCACGAATGGCAACTCAGGGTTGGGTTGATGCAGAATGGGGGCTGTAGAGAACTTGGATTTGAGGTTCTCGAAGGCTCGTTGGGCTTCTGGGTTCCACGGGAGACGAGGGGTTTTACTCGCTCTAAGTGCTGTCAATGGTGCAACGATCGTGCTGAAGTTCCTGATGAATCGGCGGTAAAAATTGGAGAACCCCAAAAATCGCTGGAGAGCCTTAGTGGTGGTTGGGCGAGGCCATTGCTGGATGGTCTGGACCTTACCCGGATCCATAGCAATGCCGTCTCGGGTAAGTATGAACCCCAAGAAGGAGACCTGCTGCTTGTGGAATTCACATTTCTCCAACTTCACATATAATCTGTTCTGCAACAGTCTCTAGAGCACCTGTCGGACAGTCAATACATGCTTGGCCAACGTATCAGAATAAATCAGGATATCGTCAAGATATACCAGGATGCCTTTGTGGATCATGTCCCCAAGCACATGATTCACAAATGCCTGGAATACACTGGGTGCATTCGCAAGACCAAAAGGCATAACCAGGTATTCGTAATGACCCAGGGTGGTACTGAAAGCAGTCTTCCATTCATCACCCTGTCGGATACGGACTAGATTGTACGCACTTCTCAGGTCTAGTTTTGTGAACCATTGCGCCTGCTGAATGTTCTCAAGCGCGGCTGAGATCAAGGGCAGAGGATGTGGATATTTCACACAAATATTATTCAACCCCTGATAGTCGATACAGGGGCGTAACCCCCCATCCTTTTTCTCGATGAAAAAAAACCCGGCAGACGCGGGGGACGTGGATGGTCGAATAATTCCTGTCTTTAAGGCTTCGGTGATATAAGTCTGGAGGGCGGATTGTTCGGGTCTGGACAACGGGTAAATGCGACTACGCGGAGGCGTGGTACCCAGCAAGAGATCAATTGCACAGTCCCACGGGCGATGCGGTGGGAGCTCGGATGCGCGTTTCTTGCTAAAAACCTCCGCAAGATCCTGATACTCGGGAGGAACTGGCACCTGCCATGCCGATTCTGAGCCTTCTATAGACGTAGCTCGACAGAGTAGCTGTAAGCAGGTTCTCTCACATTGGGGTCCCCAAGCCACCAACTCCCCAGTACTCCACTGAAACACTGGGTCATGCTTGGAGAGCCAAGGGAACCCGAGAATCAGGGGCAACTCCGGAGACGAAATCAAATAAAAACTCAACATTTCCTGGTGACATACACCTACTCTCACAGTTACAGGGGCTGTCTGGTGGTCCACAAAACCCTTCCCGAGGGGCTGGCCATCTAGGGCGGTCACTCTAAGACGCCCCCCAATGGGTTTGGAGGGAATGCTATGAGACCGAGCAAACCCAATGTCCATGAAGCACCCTGCTGCTCCCGAATCCACCAGTGCTTGCGTCTGTACCTGTCCTGCTCCCCAGGATAACATTACAGGTACCGCGAGGCGGTTACAACAGAGGGTGCCACTCACCTTGATCTCAGGGCGGACAGGGCACTGGAGACGGAAGTGACTAGGGTCACCACAGTAAAGACCGAGGCGATTTTGTAGTCTTCGCTGTCGTTCGGGGAGGGGCAGGCGCCCCAGCCCCAGCTGCATCGGCTTTGCTTCCTCCTGTTTGGGACCGCATCTTTCTGGAGCCGGTTCTGAGGCTGGTCCCTGGGTTCTGATCTGATTATCTAAGGTTACCGCGGTTTCTATGAACCGATCAATGGTCCATCTATCTCCTCGGAACACCATTTCACCACGGATGCGTGGGTTTAGACCACGGCGAAAACTAGCCAACAAGGCTTTCTCTCCCCAATCGCTGCGTGCTGCGAGAACACGAAATTCTAGAGCGTAATCTGCCACGGGTCGGTTACCTTGCTGTAGATCCAGGAGTCTTTCACTTAGCTGTTCCTCCGGTTGAGCCAGTCCGAAAACGGCGAGGAACCGGCTCTTGAACTGCGCATAAGTGCTGGGGAGGCCATTTGTCCAGACTGCTGTCGCCCACTCAAGTGCTTTGCCCGGGAGCAGAGAGAGGACGTAGGCGATCCGGCTTTGTTCTGTGCTGTAAACTGGGGGCATACTGGAAAAAACGAGCTCACATAGAAGCAAGAAGCCTTCACATTGTGCTGGGGTCCCGTCAAAGCGGGTCGGGGGAGACAAGTGGAAACCGCGTGAAGGAGAAGGAGTGGCGTTCGACGAGTCAGGCGCTGCAGGACCGGCTGCGCGTTTCTCAATGGGTTGTGTGGGCGCACGCGACGTATTCAGCACGCTTACCACCTGCCTGTAAGAGGCGATGAGGTTGTACAGCGTCTGTTCCATACCTGCCAAGCGTGCTTCACGCGAGTCCAACTCCGCTTGGAGATGGTTCAGCTCCGCTGGATCCGTATAACTGGCGGAACCTTCTGTCATGGTCGCGTCAGAGGGAAGCGGCGGACCCAAGTGCAGAGCGGTAATCGTGGTGTCTTCGGGGAAATCCAAGAGAGGAGGTCAGAGGACGGGCAAAGGGTCTTCGAGGTGCGAACGTCGTAACAGGGAGGATCCAAAAAGCGAGGTCAGTGTGCAGGCAAGAGGTCGATAATCCGAAGGAGGCAGTAGATCGGGGGAACAAGGGACGGGTTCGGGGAAGGCGTTCAGGAAGAGGAAATGGCTGGAGAAGGTCGCTAACGAGGAGGCAGATCAAGGTTCCGCATCAGCTGGTTGTCCGACGCAGCCTTTTATGCTGCGGTCTGCGTTGGGTCACAGGTGTTCCGTGTTGGTCCGAAGGTGTGGGCGTGGCACAGACTATGCAACCAAACAAGACCCTCTCAAACCAATGGTCTCTAAACTCATAGCATGTCCATGTCACGACCCCAAGGTCGAAATCCCTGATGTCCAGCATCAGTCCAACTGCATCAACACACCTGGCCTCAGTTGGCCTCAGTTGACCTCAGTTGACCTTAGCTGACCAGCTCCCAGTGCTATTAAAAGGCCAAAGTCATGTCATTGGTTTGTGGCTTATTGATCAGCATTTTACTACTTTCCTGTGGCTTCCCTCATGATATTTGTTTACCAAGCTGTTTCCCAACTTCTGTTCCACTGTGTTTCTGCTCCAGTCCTTTGTGATTCTGTCCACATCTCGTGTTCCATCTCCGTCGAAATCCAGTCTCAGTGTATTCGTGTCGTACACCTAAAACTATTTAATTTACTGTGAGAAGAGCCCGTGTGTCTCTTTCTTCTGTAGTCATTGTGTTACTATTGCACTTAATTTCTCTACACTTGTGTATAGACTCTGCTACTGAGATCATCGCACCTGGGTCTGTGTCCATTTCACGTCCTGACGTTACGGGGCCCAGTTTTCAATTTCTAATTTTGTTAATGACCTCAAGATTTCAGAAGATAAATCAAATTAATTTTCAGTATTGATGGACATTGTATGCAGTTCTACAGTTTTAACTCTCTTCTTCAATCCACTTATAACTACCTACAATATCTGTAACTGAGAGTACATGGTACTGACTGCGATTCACTGCGATTAAGACATGTTACCAGATGATGGAGCTGTGGCACATTGATCAAAAGTAGGACATGACAGGTGGGTCTAGGATGTAACTTGTGTCATGCTTGCAGGCAGGAACAAAGGCAACGTACCCAACTGCAGGTGCAGCGCTTATTGCAAAGCGTGGGCAGACAAGGGGCAGGTGAAATAACGAAATCAAAGGACAGGCCACAGGTCAACGTGGAGCAACCGTCATTCAGAGGAAAATCCGAAGTTGTGGTCCAGAAACAAAGCTGTGGGTCGGGATATCAGGGAGACGTAGGCACAGGGTAAGGAGACACGGAAACAAGGAATTTAGAGAGCATCACTTTCACAGGGTCATGCTGAGAACTTGTCCATAATCGCATTGACTTTGTCTCTGAAAAACAAAGCAAAGTCATCAGCAGGAAGAAAAGATGGAGGAGGGGGCGGCGGAGGACCCAGGAGGGATGAGAAGCTGGCAAAGAGTCTGTGTGGTTTTTTAGTTGCAAACAGTATTTTGTTGTGGTAGAAGGTAATTTTAGCTCAAGAGACAGCAGAGAAAAAAGTAGCTAAGAGTTGTTTGTAGGCATCCAGGTCCGAGCAAATCTTGGATTTTCGTCATATTCACATAGGTCCTGTTTGCATGTAATGTATCAGTCAGCCATGGGGTGGCACTGGGGTGTGCTGGTCTGGAAGATAATGGACAGAGAGAGTCAAGGGAGGAAGACAGGGTTAGAAAGGAAAGTGTCAGTGGCATCGTCTGTTGATAGATCCGAGAATTGTGCAGCAGGAGGGAGAGCAGACAGCATAGCAGAGGCAAAGCAGGAAGGTGAAAGACATTTTGAGTGTCATGCTATTCCCCCGGGACGGTTGTGTCGGACCCAAGTGCGGGACACAGGAAGCTTGGTCAAGGGGCGGTTCAGTAGACATTGTCAGGGAACAGGCAAAGGGTCACCGATGTACAAACAGAATCCAAAGGGGCAGATCCAAGAACCGTAATCCAAGAAACAGGCGAGTGATCAGGCAAACCAGTGAGTCGGAGATAAGGAGCAGGGCGAGGAGTGTGGAGCAGGGCGAGGAACGACGAGCAAGACTAGGAGCACAAGTCATCAATAAGACTGAACAAGATTCCGCATCGGGCTGTGTTCCGAAGCCCCTTTTTAAGTTTGTGCTTGCTAATTCGAAGCAGGTGTTCCCTGTTGTGGCGCTGTGGGGGGTGTAAGAGGTAAACCTTTGTCAGTCACCACTATTCGCTGCTGTATCTACATATTCAAGTTAATTTACACTGTAGCACAAGAGACAGTCCTAGAAAAAGTGGTGTGAACCGTAGGACCACAATAAATAAATAAGTAGATGAACAGAGTGTTTGAAGAATTTAACCATTAAAGTACATTCTTGGAGGGAAATTCACGACTTGGAAGCAGAGGATCCAGTTGTTGTGCAGCGAGTTATTTTGATTCACAGTAACATGTGCCTTTGTACAAAGTAACATGTGTCACGTTAGAGTGACTTGTGCAGTCTTTTCTTTTGTATATGTAGTGTGTGTGGTTCTTCTCTGCTATTCCAATACAGTGTATATAAAGTAATACTTCATGAGACATTTAAAACAATACATGGTGACTGGTAAATAAGAATTTTTCGGAAAACTGTCCTTTCCGTAATGGGGGTGTGGTGGTGCAACGGGTTTGCCCAGGTCACACTCTCTGCTTGGGGTGCATTGCGACAGTCTGGCGTCCCGTCCTGGGTGTGTCCCCTGCCCCTCTGGCCTTTCGCCCTGCGTTGCCACGTTAGGTTCTGGTTCACTGCAACCCCCACATTGGACAAGTGGTTTCAGCCAGTGTGTCTGCATGTGTGTGTAACACACACACACACACACATTTTCGGAACCGCTCGTCCCATACGGGGTCGCGGGGAACCAGAGCCTTCCTGGCAACACAGGGCATAAGGCCAGAGGGGCAGGGGACACACCCAGGACGGGACGCCAGTCTGTCGCAAGGCACCCCAAGCGGGATTCCAACCGCAGACCCACTGAAGAGCAGGACCCGGTCCAACCCACTGCGCCCCCTGTGTGTGTAACATGGTTTTCCAAATTCCAGTCTTCACATCCAGTGACAAAAAACAGGCTCCTTCTTCTGGTAAACTTCTTTTTTCTTGTGCTAAACCCCAATCTATGGTTATAAATTAATGAGATTTGTATAATATAGTTAATTAAGAAGGAGAATTTTCAGTACTGGAGGGTGTCATGGCTAGGTCTGGAAGGAAGCGGCGGACCCAATTGCAGAGCGGTATACGTGGTGTCTTCGGGGAAATCCAAGAGAGGAGGTCAGAGAACAGGCAAATGGTCTTCGAGGTGCGAACATTGTAACAGGGAGAATCCAAAAGGCGAAGTCGGTACATAGGCAAGAGGTCGATGATCATCAAGAGGCACAGGATCATGGTAACAAGGGACGGGATCGGGGAAGGCGTTCGGCAACAGGAAATGTCTAGAAGGTCACTAACAAGGAGGCTGAACAAGGTTCCGCATCAGCTGCTGGTCTGACGCAGCCGTTCATGCTGCAGTCTGCGTTGCGTCCAAGGTGTTTCGTGTCGGCTCGGAGGTGTGGGCGTGGCAGAGGGGTTTTAGTTATTTTTCTCAGACTTTCACAAACTGGGTATTTTTATATATAAATCTATGACACAATGTAAAATGTACAGTGACAATGTGAACAGCAGCACAGAATGAAATCCCTTCTTTCAAATAGACATTTAGTGTAATAAATTAACTGGAACTGATACCTTATCGATCACTCACCAAAAAAAGACAGAAAAACCAAAGGACTAAAGAGCAAAAAACAAGAAACAAAATCAACAATCTCCAAACCATTAATCACAGTAAATTAAAGAGAGACAAAGAGACAGATCATACAGGCTACTTATCAAAATGCTTTTGAACACATTGAAAATGTGTATCAGTGTGTGTTACATGTATTTGCATAGAGAAGCACTTTGCATGGGCAGCACATGCTTCAGTGCTCTGGGACTGTTTATAGTCCTCAGAGTTGGACACTTCATGACTGACAGCTGTCCTTCATGGGAGTAAAACTCAACGATGAGTTCGATCAGCGTCTTGATCTCTGCACTTACACTAGTCTTCATCCAAGGTAAGTCTTAAAAAATATGTATTTCCCTTTGGTGTGCAACTATTTTCTTTGTGTGTTTTAAGAAATCACATTTATTACATTGTACTAAATGACAAAATTATTTAGTCTTAGGTTCATGATGAAACTTCATTTTTTCTTTCAGAATCCAAAGGACAAATAACTGTGACTCAGAGTCCTGCAGTGAAAGCTGTTCTACCAGGACAGACAGTCAGTATGAGCTGTAAAACCAGTACTGCTGTGTATAACAACAACGATTTACACTGGTACCTACAGAAACCTGGAGAAGCTCCTCAACGCCTCATCTACTATGCTACAACCCGTGCGTCTGGGATTCCAGATCGATTCAGTGGCAGTGGATCTGGGTCCGACTTCACTCTGACCATCAGTGGAGTCCAGGCTGAAGATGCAGGACATTATTACTGTCAGAGTTTTCACTACCCTAATAGTGTCCGTGTGTTCACACAGTGTTATAGAGCCGTACAAAAACCTTCTCAGTCACACTGTACAGTTACTGCACTGTTGCACCTGGGACCCCCTGCAGCTGTTGAGGAGGAAGGTTATTTAACAGACACACACACACACACCCCCTATACGGGGTCACGAGGAACCAGAGCCTACCCGGCAACTCAGGGCAGAAAGCCGGAGAAGGAGGGGACACACCCAGGACAGGACACCAGTTCGTCACAAGGCACCCTAGGCAGGACTCAAACCCCAGACCCACTGGAAAAGAGAACTTGGTCCAACCCACTGCGCCACCGCACCCCTTACTTAAAGCATTTCATGATTATTCTCCTTCATATTACTATGTTTAGAAAACCTCTGTAGGGGTGTGGTGGCGCAGTGGGTTGGCCCAGGTCCTGTTCTCCAGTGGGTCTGGGGTTCGAGTCCCATTTGGGGTGCCTTGCGACGGACTGGCGTCCCATCCTGGGTGTGTCCCCTCCCCCTCCAGCCTTACAGCCTGTGTTGCTGGGTAGGCTCCGGTTCCCCATGACCCCGTATGGGGCAAGCGGTTCTGAAAATGTGTGTGTGTGTGTGTGTGTCATCTACTTCACAAGCTGTGACAGCAGATAAAAAAAAGAATGTGATACATTTTTAATTTGTTACTCCAAAGTGATTTGCAGTATTGAGATACTTACAGTAATTTTATCAGTTTATACATCCATCTTCCTCCGCTATCCGAGACCGGGTCGCGGGGGCAGCAGTCCGAGCAGAGCCCCCCAGACTTCCCTCTCCCTGCACACCTCCTCCAGTTCCTCTGGGGGAACCCCAAGGCGTTCCCAGGCCAGCCGGGAGACATAGTCTCTCCAACGTGTCCTGGGTCTGCCCCGAGGCCTCCTCCCAGTGGGACAAGCCCGGAACACCTCCCCAGGGAGGCGTCCAGGAGGCATCCGGAACAGATGCCCGAGCCACCTCAACTGGCTCCTCTCGATGCCGAGGAGCAGCGGCTCTACTCCGAGCTCCTCCCGGGTGACTGAGCTCCTCACCCTATCCCTAAGGGTGCGCCCAGCCACTCTGCGGAGGAAACTCATTTCTGCCGCTTGTATCCGCGATCTCATTCTTTCGGTCATGATCCAGAGTTCATGACCATAGGTGAGGGTAGGAACGTAGATCAACCGGTAAATTGAGAGCTTCGCCTTACAACTCAGTCAGTTTATAGAGCTGGGTAATTTGAATAGTACCAAGTGGGAGGTGGGATTCGAACCTGCGTCCTTAGGTTATCATCAAAGTTCACTGCCAGCTGTACCTGGTGTCCCAAAGTCAGATGTTACCCATTACAGTACTTTCCCAAAAATCAGAATCCGTTTTCTAAAGTGATTGTGTGGAGAGTGTTTGGAGTGTAAAGTTTGTGCACATTTCCTAGACAGTCACTGCCTTCTATGAGCCACTGCAGGTGTGACTACAGAGCACAGACTCACATCAGGGCTCTTTATGTGTCACAGCATCCTAAAATGTCCCTCCACAGCGGAAAGAAACAGAAGACTGAGGATCAAATGGCTCTTCAGATCATTTTCATGTGAGAGCAGTTGAGAAGAATGTGTTGGTAATGAATGTCAGATTGAAGACAAGAATCAGAACTGTACTGAACTCAGATGTGTGGAAAACACTCTTAGGAGTGTATGAGTGTTGGGGGGACAAGAATTACTGAAACTGGGACTTTAAAGGCAGAATAGAAATGCCCGTCTCTGAAAGGATAATAATTGAACACAACGTGTCAAAAAACTAAAATGTAATATCCACTTCTGGAGAAAGGTGAAAAGAGCTGGACATGTGATGGAATGTGATCTTAGATATTGTTTACTCTGGACATTTTTCAAAGCACTTTTTATATTTTATCAATGAATATTTTTTGTGCTTTTACAGAGAAACACATCATTAATATTCAACTCTGTTTTGGTTCAGTGACAGTCCTGTCCCTCTCCTATTCTCTTGTCCCAAATTTTGGAAAGTGACTCCATTTGACAATTTTTAGAAAAACTAGAAAAGATAATGATCACATAACTGCAAGTACCGTGGTACTTTACTGGACTCTATGGTTGTACTCATTACTGCATGGCTGACAGTGTGTGTTACATGTATTTGCATAGAGAAGCACTTTGCATGGGCAGCACATGCTTCAGTGCTCTGGGACTGTTTATAGTCCTCAGAGTTGGACACTTCATGACTGACAGCTGTCCTTCATGGGAGTAAAACTCAAAACAACAATGATGAGTTCTATCGGTGTCTTCATCTCTGCACTTACACTTCTGCTATTCATCCAAGGTAAGTTAAGCAATATTATTGACATATTTCTGCAAGTATTTTCTGTGTATGCATTAAGAAATCACATTTATTACATTGTACTAAATGACAAAATTATTTAGTCTTAGGTTCATGATGAAACTTCATTTTTTCTTTCAGAATCCAAAGGACAAATAACTGTGACTCAGAGTCCTGCAGTGAAAGCTGTTCTACCAGGACAGACAGTCAGTATGAGCTGTAAAACCAGTACTGCTGTGTACAGCAACAACTTTTTAAACTGGTACCTACAGAAACCTGGAGAAGCTCCTAAACTCCTCATCTACCTTGCTACTAACCGTTACTCTGGGATTCCAGATCGATTCAGTGGCAGTGGATCTGGGTCTGACTTCACTCTGACCATCAGTGGAGTCCAGGCTGAAGATGCAGGAGATTATTACTGTCAGAGTTTACACTACATCAGTAGTAGCTATGTGTTCACACAGTGTTATAGAGCCGTACAAAAACCTCCTCAGTCACACTGTACAGTTACTGCACTGCTGGGCTTGAAGAGGAAGGAAATAATGTCACACGGTCCACAGGCACTGATACAACAGAAGTACTTTACCTCACTGTTGCTAACAAAATTGATGACATGAAAAATTCATTATTTTCCAGCCATATTTCTTAAGAATATCATTTTACTCCCTTCTAATATGCTTAATCATTGTATACATACAGAACCCCAAATATACAAGTTCAGTCCAAAGTGACGATTCTCTGAGCCTTTCGTGCTCATTTTATACCCAATATTAATAGTGTCACATTCTGCCACAACATGAAATCCCTCCTGCCCTCTTCCCTCCCCTCTGCTCTTCTAACCTCCTTCCCATCCACTGCACAATTCTGCAGTTGCTCTCCACGTGATGCACCAAACTCATCCTTTAAACTCTCCTCTTATCATCACATAATGAAATTCATTAAATTTAAACATCACCTTCCATGACTATTAGGAATTATATCGACAGTCCTTAAGATTAATTTGACATTTATTTATTGAGATGGTGCTTTTCTCCAGAGCAGCTAATAAGTTCATTTTTTCCTTTTTACCCACACACTCTCTGAAACCACTTGTTCCAAGCAGCGTTGCAGCAACCAGGAGCCTAACCTGGCAACACAGGGTGCAGAGAACACACACAGGACGGGACGCCAGTCCGTCACAAGGCACCCCAAGCGGGACTTGAACCCGTGACCTACCTGACTGTAGCACCCGGTCAAACCTGCTGTGCCCCCCTCTCATTCTTACACCACAAGAATTTTTACTTGAACAATTTAGAGTAAGTATTTTGTTCCGATTAGGGGGGCGCGGTGGCGCAGTGGGTTGGACCACAGTCCTGCTCTCTGGTGGGTCTGGGGTTCGAGTCCCGCTTGGGGTGCCTTGCGGCGGACTGGCGTCCCGTCCTGGGTGTGTCCCCTCCCCTTCTGGCCTTGCGCCCTGTGTTGCCGGGTAGGCTCCGGTTCCCTGTGACCCCGTAAGGGACAAGCGGTTCTGAGAATGTGTGTGTGTGTGTGTGTATTTTGTTCTGAAAGTACTAAAGCCATAAGCAGGATTAAAACCTGCACCTTTGGATCCCAAACCAGCTCTTCTATTCACTTAGCTGGAACAGTCCAGAGCATTTTTCTGGCAATAAATGTCATGGTTGATGTACACATCACCTCCAAGTGATCACCTGAGGTCCTGCTCTTGTTCAGATGATAAAATACAACACACCTTTGTTACATCACTGGTCTTTATCCGAATCAGAATGATAACAAGCTTTATTGCCAAGTATGTTCCCACATACAAGGAATTTGTCTTGGTGACAGAAACTTCCACAGCACAGACACAATGACAGTGACAAGACAGATGAGAAGATAGAGTATGTGAATGAGGGATAGAAAATATATAAAAATATAAAGTACACAATATACAAAAATAGTCACTAGACATTATATATATATATATATATATATATGTGTACAGGTATGTTCTATACAAATGCAAGGGAGAGTGAGTAAGAGGTATGATGTGATAAATAGTTATAAATATAAATATAGTTGTGTATTGCACTGGTTTACTCTCTAGGGGGGATTTAGCTGTTCATGAGGTAGATGGCTTGAGGAAAGAAACTTTTCTTGTGCCTGGCTGTCCTGGTGCTCAGTGCTCTGTAGCGCCGGCCAGATGGCAAAGGTTCCAAGAGGAAGTGGCCTGGATGTGAGGGGTCTAGAAAGATTTTGCTAGCCCCTTTACTGACTCTGGACGAGTACAGTTCTTGGAGAGCTGGGGGGGTGTGCTGATGAGTCTTCCAGCAGTCCGAAGTATCTGCTGTAATCTTCTGATGTCTGATTTCGTAGCTGAGCCGAACCAGACAGTTATAGAGGTGCAGAGGACGGACTCAATGACTGCAGAGTAGAATTGCAGCAGTAGCTCCTGTGGCAGGTTGAACTTCCTCAGCTGGCGAAGGAAGTACAACCTCTGCTGGGCCTTCTTCACAATGGAGTCTATGTGTGGCTCCCACTTCAGGTCCTGTGAGATGGTGGTGCCCAGGAACCGGAATGACTCCACTGTTGCCACAGTGCTGTTCATGATGGTGAGTGGGGATAATGCTGAGGTGTTTCTCCTGAAGTCTACGATCATCTCCACCGTTTTGAGTGTGTTCAGCTCCAGGTTGTTATGACTGCACCAGACAGCCAGCTCTTGGACCTCCTGTCTGTAAGCAGACTCGCTTCCATCCCGGATGAGGCCAATGAGTGTGGTGTAGTCTGCAAGCTTCAGGAGTTTGACAGAGGGGTCTTTAGCGGTACAGTTGTTGGTGTACAGGGAGAAGAGCAGTGGGGAGAGCACACATCCCTGGGGGGCTCCAGTACTGATCATGCGAGTATTGGATGAGAATTTTCCCAGCCTCACTATCCGCTGCCTGTCTGTTAGGAAGTTGGTGATCCACTGACAGATGGAGGTGGGCACAGAGAGTTGGGTTAATTTGGACAGGAGGAGGTGTGGGATGATGGTGCTGAAGGACGAGCTGAAGTCCACGAACAGGATCCTCACATAAGTCCCTGGTTTGTCCAGATATTACAGGATTTAGTGCAGTCCCATGTTGACTGCATCATCCACAGACCTGTTTGCTCGATAAGCAAACTGCAGGGGGTTCAGCAAGGGTCCAGTGATGTCTTTCAGGTAGGCCAACACCAGTTTTTCAAATGATTTCATGACCACAGACGTTAAGGCGACAGGTCTATAGTCATTAAGTCCTGTGATTTTGGGTTTCTTCGGAATTGGGGTGATGGTGGAGCGTTTGAAGCAGGAAGGAACTTTGCACAGTTCCAGTGATCTGTTGAAGATCTTTATGAAGATAGGGACCAGCTGGTCAGCACAGGTTTTTAGGCAGGCCAATGAGACACCGTCTGGGCCTGGTGCTTTCCTTGTCTTCTGTTTGCGGAAGACCAGACACACCTCCTCTTCACAGATCAAAGGTGCAGGAGGGGGGAAGGTGGAGGTTACTGGAGGTGTTAATTGATTCGTGGAGAGAGGGTCTGAATGGGTGTGGGGTGTGAGACAGGGTTTGTAAAACCTGCAATAAAACTCATTCAAATCGTCGGCTAGTTGTTGAGTTGACACTGAGCTGGGGGATGGCGTCTTGTAATTGGTGATGTCTTTCAGGCCTTTTCCACACCAATGCAGGATCATTGGCTGAAAACTGTTTCTTCAGCTTTTCAGAGTAGTTTCTCTTAGCCACTCTGATCTCTTTTGCCAGTGTGTTTTTGGCCTGTTTATACAAGACTCCGTCCCCGTTCTTGTAGGCGTCTTCTTTGGCCTGACGAAGCTGTCTGAGTTTTGCAGTGAACCATGGTTTGTCATTGTTGTATGTTAAACGAGTCCTGGTAGGGATGCACATATCCTCACAGAAACTGACATATGATGTTACAGAGTCTGTGAGCTCATCCAGATCGCTAGCAGCAGCCTCAAAAACACTCCAGTCAGTGCACTCGAAGCAGGCTTGTAAGTCCTGCTCTGCTTCCCCAGTCCATCTTTTAGCAGTCCTTATTACAGGTTTAGCTGATTTCAGTTTCTGCCTGTAGGTCGGTATAACATGAACCAGGCAGTGATCAGAGAGCCCCAAAGCTGCCCGTGGAACAGAGTGGTATGCATCCTTTATTGAGGTGTAACAGTGGTCCAGTATATTACTGTCTCTGGTGGGACATGTAACGTGCTGACTGTATTTTGGCAGTTCATGGCAGAGATTTGTTTTATTAAAGTCCCCGAGAACGATTGTAACAGAGTCCGGGTGTTGTTGCTCTGTGTCAGTGATCTGGTCGCCCAGCTGTTGCAGCGCTGCGTTCACGCACGCTTGCGGTGGAATGTAAACGCTTACGAGGATGAACGAGGAAAACTCCTGCAGCGAGTAGAAAGGCTTCCAGTTGATGAAGAGCGCTTCTAGGTCGGGACAGCACATCTTCTTCAACGCTGTCACATCTGTACACCACCTTTCGTTGATGTAGAAGCATGTCCCACCGCCACGTGATTTCCCCGCTGATTCCGCGTCGCGATCCGCTCTGAACAGCTGGAAGCCCGGCAGATGTAGCGCGCTGTCCGGGATGGCTTCATTCCAGGTTTCCGTGATACACAGAGCAGCAGAGTTTAAGAAGTCCTTGTTTCTTTGGGACAGGAGGAAAAGTTTGTCCATTTTGTTGGGTAAGGAGCGAAGGTTCGCCAGATGGATACTAGGCAGCGCTGTTCTAAAGCCGCGCTTTCGGAGCTTGACTAGCGCGCCGGTTCGCTTTCCACGCTTGCGCGTCTTGGAGCGCTTGAGCGGCGCCGCTGCACCTCCGACTACAAACTATGTCCAGCAAAACGTCAGAATAATCGAAAACCGGTAAAATGTTGGGTGGTGGTGTTGGCTGCCGAATGTTCAGCAGTTCTTCCCTGGTAAAACTGATTGTAGAAATGTAACTAAAGACAGAACAAACTAACAAAGACATTAAAACAACTGTGGAGCTCCACACCGAGGCGGCCGTTCGCGGCGCCATCATTGCTTGCTATATAAAGTGGGCGGTTAGTGTAGACTCACAGTGGCATGAACCAACTTAAAGGCGAACTGGACATATTTACTACCCCAGAGCTTATGAGTTGTCCAGTGACAATGGCTAGTGGTTCTGTTGGAGCTGACTGACTGCAGTGTATTTCACCAATTGTGTGAAGCAGAACAGATGCTGGTCATAATTTCCCAGGAGATCTTATAGACTAACTGCTGGTTCCACTGGTAACATTGACTTTTCTGTCAAGGACATGAACACAGTAATACGGTGAACCCAGGTATTAAGGTCTTTGAGACTGTAACGAAATGTAAACAAAACTATGGAAAAAAACAGAAAGTTTACAGCAACATCTGAGAACTAGTTAAGCATGAGCATACAATTTGAGATTCTGCAAAAATTTAAAACCTTTGCATGTAGAAGTAATGTGGAGAGAATCATGAAGCGCATCAAAAAAGTGTCATGTCTGCTATGAGCAGTAATGAAACGAACCACCAGAGGTCTGGGTCCAAATCATGGTCCTTGTTTAAAGAGCCCTTTGTTTCACTTTGCTCTCTTCTCCTTTCACACCTGCGCTTTCTCTTCTAATTTACTCTGTACACTCATATTTACACTCTACATGTGAGTTTCACACCCCTAAATCCATCTGGGGATGTTACGATGGTCCCTGGATGTGACAGTAAGATAAGGCAGGGTTCAGCCTGGACAGGCTTATTATTCAAAAAAAAACTATATTTTTGCTCCCTGTGCGTACAATCTATTCCTATAATAGTTATTTTATTCACTATCTTCTATTGATTTCACAATAGACAGCACACAGACACTGTGCTTCTTCTATAACAATAACAGCAACTACATGTATTTGATAGATGTTCAAAATAGGAATTGAAGTGTAAAAGCTTTTCAAAAGCACATGATAAAAGACAGTGTATTACAAAGGTCTGTTTACTGCTTTCTGCTAAAGAAACTAGATTGGGAAATCAAAGCTGTAACCAACTAGAGGTATGAGTCCTTAAATGTAGGAATATCCTGTGACATGGAGTGCGGGGGAAAACCGTCAGCACCAAGGACAGCTCGTTGGTCCCAGAACAAGGAGCACGGAGACCTGTTCCATTCCAGCTCACGTGAACTGCATTCAAAAATGAGCACAAGGAAATAAAAGCAAAAAATATGATCACTTTCCTCCTTATATGGTGGCAATTGACACAGAATTTACATTTGTTTTGCTGACACTTTTTTCAAAGCAACTTGCAAGGCTTATCTACTTACAATTATTTACTCATTCACACAGCTGGATAATTTTCCTGGAGATGACACAAGGAATACGGAGCGAAGAGAAACGTTGAGTATCTCATAAGAGAAAGTTCCTGAGTGCACGGACAAGTGACTTAGTCTGGGCAGGAAAACAGGACTGGGACAAGAGCACAATGGATGGACGCAGACAGAATTGGAACTCCGGACTAGAGGAGGAGAATCACTGAGATCACCATGAAATGCAGTAAAGACCTGATCAAGATTCTGCAGCTGGATGTTTTTATGTCACTCCTTTTATGGTGCTGAGGATTTCCTGTTTAGGGGGGATGGGGGTGTGGTGCCCACTGTGTGGCAGGTCTGGAGCTCGAGCCCTGCTTGGGATGCCTTGCGATGGACTGGTGTCCCATCCTGGGTGTCCCGCCCTGTGTTGCCTGGTAAGGCTCTGGCTTGCCATGACCTTGCTTGGGAATAGCAGTTGTTGACGATGGATGGATGGATGGATGGATGGATGGATGGATGGATGGATGGATGGATGGGTTCAGGTATCCTGATGTGGTTGTGGGGGCGAAACCTGCTGTGTTCATCCTAACTCTTATTGTCAGAGATCATGACGTGATAATTTGCAATTGTTTTCTGAGACTGTGACAAACTGACATAACCTTAATATCACATGTCCAACCTCACTGTATCACTTAAACTTCATGAGAAAAATCTCATCCTTTTGCCCCCCTCTGCTTCCTGATACATACAGGAGGGTTATTTGCATGGAGGAAACACTTTGCATTAACAGCACATTCTTCAGTGTCCTGTGACTATTTATAGTCCTGTCAGTTTTACTCTTTATGATTGACAGCCGTCTTTCATAGCAAAATATCCCTCAATAACAATGAACTTTTTTACAGCTGTCATCTTGGCACTGCTCTTCAGATTTCATAGTAAGTGTATGAACTTATGTACAAAATCCATCTTAACTTGGCTATGAATGCAGTTTTTAAACAATACAACTGAAATCGTCGTAATATAATGCTGCAAATTTTGTTGCAGAATCTGAAGGACAAATTACTGTAACCCAGACACCTGCAGTGAAAGCTGTTCTTCAGGGAGACACAGTCACTGTAAACTGTAAAACCAGCAGTCCAGTACGTGATGCAGGAACTTCTAACCCTCATATGGCCTGGTACCTACAGAAACCTGGAGAACCTCCTAAGCTCGTCATCTATGATGCTACTAAACGTTACCATGGAATTCCAGATCGATTCAGTGGCAGTGGATCTAGTGCAGACTTCACTCTGACCATCGGTGGAGTCCAGGCTGAAGATGCAGGAGATTATTACTGTCAGAGTTTACACTACCCTAATAGTGTCTGGGTGTTCACACAGTGTTATAGAGCCGTACAAAAACCTCCTCAGTCACACTGTACAGTTACTGCACTGTTGCACCTGGGACGCCCTGCAGCTGCTGAGGAGGAAGGTGGTTTAAAACACACACACACACACATTTTCAGAACCGCTTTGTCCCATACAGGGTCGCGGGGAACCAGAGCCTACCCGGTAACACAGGGCGTAAAGCCGGAGGGGGAGGGGACACATCCAGGACGGGATTTCAGGATTCATTGTAACATTTTCCAAAAACCACAGTCCTGCATTAGAACAACTGGTTATTAATAATGAAGTGAATGTATTAAAATACAAAATAAATAGCCATATAAACAATTATTTTTTTATTAAAAATATACAGTATTGGTGTTAGCATACACAAAAAGTTATGTAGTTTTTTTTAATGAATTTTGGGAGACATCTTTCATGAGTTTTTATAAATGATGGTAATGTGACTGTCATGCCTCCCACGGCGGTGCAACCGGAAACACACACACACACACACACACACACACACACACACACACATTTTCAGAACCGCCCGTCCCATACGGGGTCGCGGGGAGCCGGAGCCTACCCAGCAACACAGGGCGTAAGGCCGGAGGGGGAGGGGACACACCCAGGACGGGACGCCAGTCCGTCGCAAGGCACCCCAAGTGGGACCCGTACCCCAGACCCACCGGAGAGCAGGACTGTGGTCCAACCCACTGCGCCACCGCACCCCCACCGGAAACACCTGCCACGAATCATTAAACACAGGTATAAGAAGGGAATGTGGGACACCTTGTTCAGCCTTATCGATCTCTCGCGCTCCTGGTCTTGCGCCACAATCCTCGATCCTCGCCCTGCTCCTCGATCCTCGCCCTGACCCTCGCTGCTTGTCCTATTCCTCGTCTCCGATTCACTGGTTTGCCTGATCACTCGCCTGTTTCTTGGATTACGGTTCTTGGATTTGCCTCTTTGGATTCTATTTGTACATCGGTGACCCTTTGCCTGTTCCCTGGCAATGTCTACTGAACCACCCCTTGACCAAGCTTCCTGTGCCCCGCACTTGGGTCCAACGCAACCGCGCCAGGGGAATAGCATGACAGTGAACCCCTCACAGCAGGAATTTACTCAATGAGGTGATTTCACAGAATGCATTATGTGAGGAACAGGCAAAAAATCGATATGAGATCCATCCTAGATGTCCTGCTTTCCCCCAGAGAGCTCAAAGTGCTCCAAAATCATGAAAATATCACCTATAATGAAAAACACTGAGAACTGGTACAGAAGTGTATTTCGAGCACTCAGTCTAGACACACAGTTTTTCTAAATATCTCCGATAGTTCATTTTCCTCAACGTAATGAAATTTGATGAAATTTGTGAAGAACAAGAAAAATAACAGCTTAGAATTAAATTTATTGTGTACAGTCAGTCACTCATTTTATTGGACATTTAAGGATCTTTGTAGAGCAATAATCTATCCGTGATACTGTCCATTTCTCTCCACTGATCTACTTCACAAGCTGTGACAGTACCTGGTGTCCCAAAGTCAGACGTTACCCATTGCAGTACTTTCCCAAAAATAAGAATCTGTTTTCTAAAGCCGTTGTGTGGAGAATGTTTGGAGTGTAAAGTTTGTGCACATTTCCTAGACAGTCACTGCTTTTTATGGGCCACTGCAAGTGTGACTCACATCAGGGCTCTTTATGTGTCACGGCACCTTAAAATGTCCCTTCACAGTGGAGCCAACAAGCAAACCTTACAAAAATTAACAGAACACAAAGGCTAAGAAAAAAAAAAACAAATAAAAACCCAAACTGAAGAAAGTCTTCGGCCACCTTCCTAACTACAGTACTCCTACCTACTTCTACACCATCTGAAGAAAGTAAAAAACAAAGAACTACAGAGGTGTACAAAAAAGAAAGAAGCAAATATACCAAAGTAGCAGCAATAAAAAGATGGTGTCACGCCCCCGGGATTGAGCAGAGCACCTGCAGTTAATTGAGAACCCCTGGGGACAAAATGAGCTCTGAGTCCACACCATAGCGTGCATTCTAGCAAACACTTTTCTGGTTTTGCAGTATCAGAGTCTTTGCCTTGCTTGTTCCCTTGTTCCTGGTTTCTGATCTTGCCCGTTTTCCCTGACTAATGACCTCGGGTTGCCTGTATTGTGACGTTTGTGCCTTGCAAGACTTTCGCCTGTCCTTGACTTCGTGTATGTCCTGTCCTATGAACCTTGCTGAAAGCTTAAAACCAACCCACGACTGGGTCCATTACCTACCTGTCTCCAGCCTGTTTGTTTCAAACATGACAGATGGAGAGAAAGAACTATCAAAATTATACGAGAACAGGTTTGTTAATCAATGAGAAAGCTCTCCAATGGTCACCAGGAAGTATCTTCTCAAGATCTGGGAAGCCCTGGCTTTCCTGGTCCAGTGAATCAGGTCCATCATTCCTTGAATGGCAGTTTTGACTCTAAACCCAAAACAGAATCGACACTCCTGTGGACGGATCAGATAGGAATCAGAACTGTCCTGGAACAAGATGTGTGGAAAACACTCTTAGGAGTGTGTGTGTATGTTGGGGGACAAGAATTACCGAAACTGGGACTTTAAAGGCCTTTCTCTGAAAGGATAATAATGGAACACAACATGTCAAAAAACTAAAATGTAATTGTTGCAAGTTTTGTTCGGTGTGCTCTCATGTTGGTGAAGTATTGATTACATGACCTTTGTATATGATGTGTTCTGAGCGTGTACTTTGTTACCTTTGTTAAGTATAATTAATTTACTACTTCTCTAATGCATAGATGGCTGCGCCAACAGGTTATAGGCCCAGGAGAGAAGTTGGTAACAAATGGAGTAGACTGTGTTTCGACAGAGAAGAAAAGAATTACGGACTTTCTGAAACAAAGTTTTTGGGGCACCTGTGTTTGCTGGGACTGAAAGAGACCATATTGAAAGTTCCCACACCGAGTGATAGAGAAAACGCGGACAATGATGAGAATGACGACACTGATAAAAATGAAGAAGCCTATGCGGAATTGATTCAGTTTTTGGATGATAAAAGTCTTTCCCTTGTAATGAGACAAGCCGCAGATGACGGAAGAAAGGCTCTGCAGACACTGAGAAGCTACTATGCTCTAGGTAAAGGGAAGCCACGAATTATTAACCTGCGTACAGAATTAACATCCCTTCAGAAAAAGCCAAATGAAACCGTTACGGATTCCATTATTTGGGCAGAAACGGCCGTTACAGCTCAGAGGAATGCTGAGGAGACGCTCAGTTGTGGACTGTTGATTGCAACGATTCTTAAAGGTTTGCCAGAATCATTTAAACCATTTGCAGTACATGTAACACAGAGTGATGAAAATATGACTTTTGCAGAAGTTTTGAAAACACTGAAAAATATGCTAGTTCAAATGACTACAACATTATGAAAGCGAGTGGTACAACTTTTGAGAAAGGAGGGAGAGAGAGAAACGCAAACCCTGACATTACGTGTTATAGTTGTGGTCAAACAAGACATAAAGCCCGGAGATGTCCAAATGAACGTTGTAAAAGTCAAACACAGTGGTGTAGTTATTGCAAAAGCTCAACACACAAAGATGCATCTTGCAGATGCAAAAGGAGAGATAACGTAAAACAAGCGACGGATACAGAGGACGCAGATGAACATGCATTTGTCTTCAAAACGAGTGATTATCAACTAGACAGACTGAAACATAAAGGGCTAATGGTTGATACAGGAGCAACATCGTACATAATTACCGACATCGGAAAGTTTAAGAAATTTGATGATACGTTCCAAACAGGAAAACATTTCATTGAGTTTGCAGACGGGACAAGAGCGAGTGGCATTGCGTTAAAAAGAGGTGACATGGAGATATGTTTGATTAACAGTGAAGGAAAGCAAGTGAGCACAATGCTGAAGAAAGCGCTGTACATTCCTTAGTATCCGCAAGACATATTCTCTGTTAAAGCAACGACTGCCAATGGAGCTTCTGTTAATTTTCGACAAGAATATGACGAGCTCATTCACAAAGATGGCATGAGATTTGAAATAAAAGAGTATTATAGATTGTACTATCTAAACACTGTAGATATGGGAGAAAATTATTGTAACGGCTGTTACGATATTCAAACTTGGCATGAAATCCTCGGCCACTGCAACTATGATGATGGTTCCAAGTTGCCAGATATAGTGGAAGGAATGGAAATCAAAGGGAAGAGTGACAAGTCTAAACTGAACGGTGAAGTTTGCACACAAGGAAAATTTGTGCAAAGCAGGAACAGAGAACCCGATGCACGTGCCAAAGTCCCACATGAACTTATGCGCACAGACTTGGCTGGTCCTATTCAACCAGAGGCTAAAGATGGTCACAGGTATGCACTTGTATTTACTGATGATTTCTCAGGCACAAGATTTGTTTACTTCCTGAAATCTAAAAGTGACTCTGTAAAGGCGACTGAAAAATTCCTAGCAGACATTGCTCCTTATGGTACTGTAAAGTGCATTAGGTCAGATAATGGCACTGAATTCACAGCAACAGATTTTCGGTCATTGCTAAGCAAAAATCGCATTAAACATGAGACCTCTGCACCATATTCACCCTACCAAAACGGTACTGCTGAAAGAAGTTGGCGAACATTGTTTGAAATGGCCAGATGCATGCTCATTGAGAGTCAATTACCAAAAGAGCTGTGGACTTATGCTGTGATGACTGCTGCAATAATTCGCAACAGATGCATTAATAACAGAATGAAGCAGACTCCATACTACATGCTGACAAGAAGAAAACCGGATCTTTCAAAGATGAGAGTTTTTGGATCAATGTGTTATGCATACAAACACAACAAAAAGGAGCTAGATTCATGCTGTGAAAAGAGAATATTTGTTGGGTATGACAAGAATAGCCCTTCATACCTAGTTTATTACACAGACACTGGAAAAGTCCGTAAACACAGGCTTGTAAAATTCTTCAAGAAATGTGCTGTCGAGCAGCAAACTTGAACTGACCCACAAATACCAGATGAGGATGTCTATGGGGGAAATTGTTTGCCATCTAAGGTAACAACAAACATCACTGAACAGAGTTCAGGGAAGTTCCAAGAGAGTGGAGACGAAACAGATCTTCAAAATGATGATCAGACTGAAGATATTCAGAACAGATGCAACCCCAAAAGGAACAGGAAAGCTCCCCAATACTTATCTGACTACGTAACTGATACTGAAGATGATGATCAGATATTTACTAACATTGACTACTGTTACAGAATGTGTAACACTCTCTAACACAAACCTTCAAGTAAGCCATGGGCTCAACCAAATCACAGGTCTGGATTAAAGCCATGGAAGAAGAGATGGATTCTCTAAAAGAAAATTAAACTTTCACATTGATGGCTCTACCCGAAGGCAAACATGCAGTGGGGGATAGAAGGGTCTTTGCAATTAAGAACAATGCAGATAACAGTGAAACTTATAAGGCAAGATATGTTGCTAAAGGTTATAGTCAAGTAATGGGAAGAGACTATAAGGAACCATTTTCTCCGACGGCAAATATCACATCAAATTCGTGTCTTGATGCAAATGGCAGCACAGTATGACCTTGTTCTACACCAGATGGCTGTAAAGACGACTTACTTACATGCTCCAATTGATTGTGAGATCTATGTGGAACAGCCAGAAGGTTTTGAGGTAAAATCAGATACTGGTGAAAAACTTGTCTGTAAACTAAACAAGTCATTGTATGGTCTGAAACAGTCAGGTAGAAACTGGAATAAGGTACTGCATGATTACCTGAGTGAAAATGACTTCATGCAAAATCCTGCAGACTCTTGTGTCTACAGCAAACAAACTGAAAAAGAGAGAGTGATACTAATAGTCTGGGTTAATGATCTGATTATTGCTTCTAGTAGCAACGAGTTAGTAAATGATGTGAAAAGGATGCTGACAGCTAAATTCAAGATGAAAGTCCTTGGTAAATTGAAACATTTCCCAGACATTGCTTTTGAGCAAATGGATGGAGTTGTAAAGATGAATCAAAAAGGGTACATCTCAAAAATACTGGAAAGGTTCAATATGTCGAATTGTAAATCCAGGTCAACCCCATGCGAACAAAAGCTAGAGTATAACAGTGATGGAAACTCTGTAAACCACACAAAGTATCGTGAAGCAGTGGGTAGTCGGATTTATCGAATGACATGTACTAGACCAGATCTTAGTTGGGTTGTCAGTAAACTGTCTCAATCTATGTCAAAACCAAATGAGCAATACTGGAGTACAGTGAAGCATGTGATGAGGTATTTGAAGAGTACGCTAAACCAAGAACTGTCTTACAAGAAGAGTAGTGAGAAGCTGAATCTTACAGCATACAGCGATGCTGACCTCAACTTTGCTTTTCGATTCCGATTTGGCTTTATTAAACGTCTGTTTACGAAACTCTGCACTTGAGTCCGCCCTCAAGAAGCGTAACCATGACATGCACATTATTTTAATATAATATAAAAGTTATAAAGGAATGATGAAAATACACAAAGTGTAAAATCTAAAGTCTAAAATATGTATTTTATGCTGAACTAAAAACCGTCTTGAATTCAGAGCTGTTTCCTGCTATAAGCAGAACAAATGGTTCTTTTGGGGTCTGAAGCCACTGGGGGAACCAGTGACTTTACATTTACATTGACATTTATTTCATTGACATTTTTCTCCAAAGTAACATAGATCTTGGAGAAAAATACAAAAAGTGTGTTTCATCAACAGAAGGAGCGATTTGGGTTCAGACATTTGATTCTGGAGTACAGTCCATTTGTCACATTCCATCATATGAACCAGTGTAAGTCACTCCAGTAGCTGCATAAAGGTTTATTCATTATTCAACAAGTAGTTACTTTTAAAAAATTATTAAAAATAAACATTTATCATGCACTAATGAGATCAATGGAGAAGTGAGTGAGTGAGAAGTGACTTTTTTCCCCTAATAGCATTCTCTGTTTTTTACAAAAATCTCAGTTCAGTACATTGTTTTGGTGAAAGTTCTGTGTCAAACAAAAGCCTAGAAAAATGTTATATCTATTTCTTTATTCAAAAGTTCAAAAACCTATTTTTCCTCTAAAGTGACTTTTAATTATTTTACCCATCTGGGTACTTTTAGTGGAACAATTTAGAATGAGTACCTCACTCAAGGGTACAACAGCTGGAGGTGGGATTTAAACCTGCAACTTTTACATCCAAAAGGAGCAGCTCTAACCACTACACTACCAGCCACCTCTGTTCATTTCTCTTGTGTTTTATCTTTTTCTTTATTAAAAAGTTTTTCTGATCAAAATAAAGGGAAGGGTTCTTTCTATGAAGTTTTCATTCCCTGGTGGGGGGCCCAAGTACAATATTTCTTAGGCCCCCAAACTGTTCAGAAACAGGCCTGCTGTAACTAACAGAAAAGTGAGTTCATGGACAAAAACACAAGATGAACACTGAGTGTTTAGAGATGCTGGACACAGACAAGAATGGAACAAAGACTGGAGACATTGTTCTCTTCAGAGATGGGGGGACAGTGGACTCTATTCAGGTTCTGCAAGGAGGGTGCTGGTGCTCCTTATATCTATGCTGTTCTCAGGTGCAGGTTTTTTTGGTCTGGACCATCACAGGGGATGCGACACATAAGTTGTAAATGGAAATGACAAGTCAGCAGTGTTACAGCTTCCCAAGGAAATCATAGTAAAGTTCATGGAAGGAGCTGCTCAAGCTGTACTGTGTTGTATTATATTACACTGTTGCTCTGAACCAAAAACTCTGCCTTGATGTTTAAAAAGTTGTCATATTTTCTCATTTCCTCTCTCCACCTGCATGATTTCCAAATATTGATTTTCTTTAGTTACCAAAATTGGTTTGTGAAATTTACACTACAAAAGAACATGAAATAATTTAAAAAACTAAACTGTGAATGAAAAATAAAATAAAATAAGACGTGAAAAAAAGAATTTTAAAAACTGTGTGGAGTTGGGGGGGGAATCTGGGTTGAAAACATATTTTACACATTACATCATTCCTATTATAAGCAAAAAATCCTAGAATAAATATAGCAATGTTTTTTAAATGGTATCTGAAGAGATATCACCTTAACACCACATGTCCTACCTCTCTGTGTCACTTGTACTTGAAGAGAGGAATCTGATCCTGTTGCCCCCACCCTCTTTTGTAACACATACAGGAGGGTTATTTGCATGGAGGAAACACTTTGCATTAACAGCACATGCTTTAGTGTCCTGTTACTCTTTATAGTTCTGTCGGTTTAACTCTTCACGACTGACAGCCGTCTTTCATGGCAAAATATCCCTCAACAATAATGAATTTTATTACAGCTCTCATCTTGGCACTGCTCTTCAGATTTCATAGTAAGTGTATGAACTTAGAGGGGGTGCGGTGGCGCAGTGGGTTGAACCACAGTCCTGCTCTCCGGTGGGTCTGGGGTTTGAGTCCCGCTTGGGGTGCCTTGCGACGGACTGGCATCCCGTCCTGGGTGTGTCCCCTCCCCCTCCGGCCTTACGCCCTGTGTTACCGGGTAGGCTCCGGTTCCCCGTGACCCTGGATGGGACAAGCGGTTCTGAAAATGTGTGTGTGTGTGTGTATGAACTTATACTTATGCACAAAAGCCATCTTAACTAGATGATGGATTCACTTTTTAAACAATATAACTGAAATCGTTGCCATAATATAATGCTGTACATTTTGTTGCAGAATCTGAAGGACAAATTACTGTAACCCAGACACCTGCAGTGAAAGCTGTTCTTCAGGGAGACACAGTTACTGTAAACTGTAAAACCAGCAGTCCAGTAAATGGTGCAGGATCCTCTATTCCTCGTATGGCCTGGTACCTACAGAAACCTGGAGAACCTCCTAAGCTCGTCATCTATGATGCTACTAAACGTTACCATGGAATTCCAGATCGATTCAGTGGCAGTGGATCTAGTGCAGACTTCACTCTGACCATCGGTGGAGTCCAGGCTGAAGATGCAGGAGATTATTACTGTCAGAGTTTACACTACCCTAATAGTGTCTGGGTGTTCACACAGTGTTATAGAGCCGTACAAAAACCTCCTCAGTCACACTTTACAGTTATTGCACTGCTGCACCTGGGACCCCCTGCAGCTGCTCAGGAGACAAAATTGACAGAACACCTACAGAAAGAGTATAAACTGTTTTCTGTTAGGGACATAAAATATTTAAGGGGATAAAGAGATGTATTATTCCTAAAGAATAATAGAAATGATACTATTCCATTTTCATTGCAGTCACAGGATTTACACACGGACCTTCTCACTCCATAGATTGCAGCTCCCTCTCTGTCCTTCTCCCTGCCCCTGTGCTGCACAGACAACTCATCTGGACATTTGAGTGACCTCTCTGCTGTCAGTCCACCATAGGAATCGAGTATACCTTGACATGTTCATCTCACACCTCATTACTGCTTATTTTTGGGTAGACAGATTTTATTTTTCATGCCATTTTCAGTCCCATTCACTGGTTAATGTACATAAACAAATGTGTTTCAGAACAATTTCCATTTATCAGTAATAATCATACATCACATGTAGTTCTTACCTCAGTGTCCTGTAACCTGAGAGTGGTCTTCCTAACCTTACCTCGTCTGGTAACCTGTAGTCCTGCTCTGTAATGTTGTCCATGAGCCTTTGAGCAGGATAACTGGTCTTAGTTGAGCTCATCTTCTCAAACCCGAGTCCAAGCTGCGTTGAGAGTCTGACCTGTTCACTGGTAGCTGTGACAGTAATGGTTGAGTTCTCTGTTCTTCCTTTTACAAAATTGCTTGACAGTTGTCATGATTTCCTCCAGGAACTCAGACGTCAGACCCAAGTGCGGAGCTCAGGGTGTTTTATTATCGGAAATCCAAAACTCGTTGTCCGAAAAAGCAGGCAGGGGTCACCAAGGCGCGAACCTAGGCAAAAGAAAGACGTAATCTAAAGACAGACTGGAAGTTGAGGAAATACTGGGAAGACTTGTAGACACGGGAGAAGGGTTCAGGAACAAGGACAAGGAGACAGGGAAGCAGGGGTGAGTAGGAGAGCAGATGCAATACACAAGCAGCTAGCAAGGCTGAACTAAGGTTCCGCGTCCTGCTGTGCTCTGAGCTCCCTTTTATACGAGCGTCGCATAATCCACCACAGGTGAAAGTGAAGGGCGTGACAGTACCCCCATCCATGAGCGGCACTGGCCGCTCTGTGGCGGCTGGGGGGTACCCTCGGGGCCTGGGCACGGGACGGTCCAGATGGTCCCACTGGAAGGCAGAGATCAGATCAGGGTCCAAGATATCATGAGCAGCCACCCAATAGTGTTCCTCCGACCCATAAGCCTCCCAGTTCACCAGGTATTGGAAAACACCACCCTGATGATGGGAATCCAGTAAGGTCCGCACCGCATAGGTGGGGGCATCCCCGACATGCAAGGGAAGGGGTGGGGGTGAGTCAAGCTGAGGTTGGTGTAGGCATGTGGTGCAGGGCTTGAGAAAGGATGCATGGAACGTAGGGCGCACCCATAAGTGTGGGGGCAGCTGGAGTCGGTAGGACACAGGAGAGATTCGGCAAAGGACCTTGCATAGACCAATGTATCGGGGGCTGAGTTTCGTTGACAGGTAGGCACCACAAAGGCCTTTGGTGGACAGTCAGACCCTCTATCCGGGTACAAAGAAGAGCAGACATCTGCGGTGGTCAACCTGTCATTTGACCTGATCCTGGCTGAGGAGTAGGTGCCTTTGGATGGTCCGCCACACTTCTGCCTTGGCCTGGTACCAGACATCCACCGCTGGTACATCACTGGAGCCAGGATGCCAGGGAAACAGTAAGGGTTGGTATCCTAACACACACTGGAAAGGAAAATATCCCCTGGTCAAAGAATTGTGTGCATATTCAGCCCAAGTTAAGTATCGCACCCACTATTGTGGTTTATCTGCACAATAGCTGCGAAGGAACCGACTGATGTCCTGTTGGAGCTGCTCTACCTGTCCATTTGCCTAAGGATGGTACCCCGACGTTAGGCTTACAGTCACTCCCAACTTCCGCCAGAAGTCCTTCCACAGCCTGGAGGTGAAATGAGGTCTGCGGTCAGACACGATGTCCTCTGGCAAGCCAAAGAGGCGAAAAATGTGAAGGAAGAGGAGCTTGGCTGTCTCCAGGGCTGTAGGGAGCTTGGGCAGAGGTACCAAACAGCAGGCCTTGGAAAACCTATCAACGATGGTCTGTATGGTGGTCTTACCTTCGGAACTGGGGAGGTCTACGAGGAAGTCAAGGGCAATGTGGAACCAGGGGCAATTAAGCACCTGAAGGGGTTCCAGGAGTCCCATAGGCCTCTGCGTCGAGGGCTTGGCTTGGACGCAGGTCCTGCAAGCCCGAACGAACTCTTGCGTATCCTCTTACAGGGACAGCCACAAGAAATGTTTCTGCAAGAGGGCCTGCGTCTTGCTGAACCCTGGGTAACTGGCCGAGGGATGATTGTGGGCCACTGCAGAATAGTGGGTCACATGCTGGTGGGATCATATTGTTTTCCAGCGGGCTAACCCAGCGGTTCAGGTTCCGCTGCCTGGGATCGGGCAAGGTTTTGGTCGAAGTACCATTGGACCGGTGCTACGATACAGTTCTTAGGTAGGATGAACTCTGGGATTCGTTCGGCGGGCTCTTGCTCATACATTCGTTAGAGGGCATCAGCCTTGGTGTTCTTGCTGCCAGGCCTGTAAATTCCAGTGAAATTAAAGTGAGTAAAGAAGAGGGCCCACCTGGCTTGTTGGGGGTTCAAACATTGAGCAGTCTGTAGATACTCTAAGTTCTTGTGGTCAGTGAAGATGGCAAAGGGGTGTCTGGCCCCCTCGAGCCAGTGCCTCCACTCTTCAAGGGTCAGTTTGATCATCAGGAGCTCCCAATTTCAGATGTCGTAGTTCCGTTCGGCCTGGGACATCTTTTAGAAAAGAAGGCCAAAGAAAACAGCTTGGCAGGGGTCCCTTGGCATTGGGAGAGCATGGCGCCCACCACTGTCTCAGAGGCATCAACCTCCACGACAAACGGTGACTCTGGATCAGGGTGACGGAGGATGGGTGCCGAAGTGAATCGGTTTTTCAGGGCATCGAAGGCTTGGTGAGCCTCCTCTGTCCAGGAGAGTTGAGCCTTCTTGCTGGCTGTTAGCACAGTCAAAGGGGCAGCTATGGTACTGAAATCTCTTATAAAGCAGCAAAAAAGTTTGCAAATCCCAGGAACCATTGCAGGGCCTTCACAGTCGTAGATTATTAGATTAGATTAGATGATTTCACAGAACACATTATGTGAGGAATAGGCAAAAATCAACATGAGAGCCTCCTCAATGCCTTGTTTTCTCCCAGAGAAACCCTGAAACTTTGACCCGTAATGAAAAACCCTGATAGAATTTGTAGAGAAATGTATTTCAAGCACTCAGTCTAGACACTGTTTTTGTAAATCTCTCCAGTTTCATAAATTCAATGAAATTTGATCAAATTTGTAAAAGAACTAGAACAAGAACAGCAAAGAATTGAACTTATTGTGTACAGAGTCAAACACAGCAGGTAAATCCAACAGGGAGGGAGGGACAGACAGACGGATGGACGGACGGACGGACGATTTTCTGTTCAACTTTCCCCATAGTGAGAGTGATGGACGCTTTTTCCTAAAACAGCAGGAGGGGCTGCAGCAGAAAGAAGTGCTGGAGTCACACAAAAGGGTAACCTGGTGTAACTCTGGGGAATTTGGGAAATGTCTAATTGGGGGCCTCATGGTGACATATAGGAGCTACTGGAGGGATGTGAACCAGCATGAAGATTGACTGAAGGCCTCAATGCCATCTGAAAAAAAGCATGAAAAGAAACAGAAATATTTCCAGCTGGCCAGTTCTTTCAAAAGAGGAGCAAATACATGAGCTTAGGAACCAGAGTCTGCCATGACATCCACACCAGCCAGCAAGCGTTCCCAAATGCCGTCTCCTTTGCTCCCACGTCATCAGGAGTCGTTGCAGTTTTACCCACCGCAGATCCCCAGCTCGTCATGCCTATGAGGTATGATAGAACACCCGAAAAGTGCTGGGGTTTTCTCCGGCAACGTGAGCTGGTATTCGCGAACCAACACCAGGCGTTTCAGACAGACATCAGTAAGATTACTTACTTAATTTCCCTGCTGACGGGTCCTGTGCTGGACTGGGCAACAGCGGTGTGAGAGAGCAAGAAGACTATCTTCTTTGAACATTTCATTGTACGGTTTCGGCAGTGTTTAACCACCCACTGACGGTGCGTGCCGCCAGTGACAGACTCATGACCATCCAGCAGGGGAACCGGACCATGGCTGCCTACTCCCTGGAGTTCCGGACGCTGGCAGAGGAGAGTGGCTGGAACCAAGTGCCTCTCCTGGCCGTGTTCTGCCACGGTCTGGACCCCAGTTCAGGCAGAGCTGGCCTTCCGCGGGGAGGATTGGACCCTGGACCGTTTTAATGATAATGCCATCCTCATTGACAACCTTGCTAGGGAACACCTGCCTCGTCCGGGGTCGACCCCAAAGGAAATAGAGAAGCCCACGGAGGCTCCGGAACCTATGCAGCTGGATAAGGGGCGCCTCCCGTCGAAGGAGCGTGTGTGACGGCTGCGAAACCAGTTGTACCTGTACTGTGGGAAAGCAGGACACTTCCGCTCAAGTTGCCCCGAGAGGCCCCTCAGCAAACCGCGCCAGGGAGCCCAGGTGAATGCCACCCGCCTCTTTGACGCTCTCTTAACCGTGTTGCTAGAAGCGAGGTGGGGTTCCTCGTGCATAGAAGCCCGCGCGATGGTTGATTTGGGAGCTGCGAGTTGGTTTATGGATATTGACTATGCGCTGTCCCACAGTATACCAATACGGGAGTGTGAGGTGGTCTACCGGATAAATGCCCTGGACGGACAGCCACTGGGCACAGGTAGGGTGGAGAAACGAACCGAGCCATTACGGGTCCGAATAGGGGTCTGCCACATGGAGGATCTCGTGTTCTACCTGATCAAGGCACCGGACACAACCGTAATCTTAGGCTTCACTTGGTTGGCAAAGCACGACCCCATTTTTTCATAGAGTATGGGGGAACTGGTAATCTGGGGACTGCACTGTAATGCCTCATGTTTCGCCATACCTTGTCGGGCCACCTCCGTCAAAAGTCCTGATACGACTGATCCATTTGTAATTCCCTCAGAATACCAAGATCTGGCTAAGGTTTTTAGCAAGGGTAAGGTCACTGTCCTGTCGCCACACAGGCCCTGGGACTGCACTATTGACCTGTTGCCAGGCTCTAACCCACCAAGGGGCCGTATATACCCCCTGTCCCTGCCCGAACAGAAGGTGCTCCAGGACTACGTCAAGGAGGCCGTAGCTTCGGGGTTCATTCGGCCGTCCCACCTCCCCTGCATCCGCCAGGTTCTTCTTTGTTGCTAAGAAGGATGGAGGGCTATGCACCTGTATTGATTATCGGGGGCTTAACGCGATCACTGTAAAATACCCACACCCCTTGCCACTGATCACCGCATCCCTGGAACAGGTATACAGCGCCCATGTGTTCACAAAGCTGGACGTGCGAAGCGCGTACAACCTGATCCGTATCAGGGAGGATAATGAGTGGAAGACCGCATTCAGTACCTCCCTGGGTCACTATGAATATCTCGTTATGCCGTTTGGGCTGTCGAATGCGCCCTCTGTGTTCCAGGTGTACGTGAACCATGTCTTGGGGGATCTGGTGAACCAGGGGGTATTGGTGTATCTGGATGATATATTGATTTATTCACCTACGATGGCCCAACATGTCCACCTGGTCAGGCAGGTCCTGTCCCGGCTACTGGAAAACTGCCTATATGTGAAGGGATAAAAATGTCTGTTTCATCAACAGCAGGTCGCATTCCTCGGCTTCACACTGAGCAAGGAGGGGGTGGCAATGGTCCTCGGGAAGGTGCAAGCAGTCCTGGAGTGGCCCCAGCCCATGTCCGTCAAAGTCCCGCAGAGGTTTTTGGGGTTTGCCAATTTCTACCGATGATTCATTCGGGGCTTCAGCTTGATGGCCGCCCCATTCATGCCCCTGGTGCGAGGACGCAAGACGAGACTGGAGTGGACCGCGGAGGCACAGATGGCCTTCCAAGTCCTGAAGGAAAGGTTTACCACAGCCCCGATCTTACGGCACCCTGACCCCACTCTCCCATTCGTGGTGGAGGTGGATGCCTTGGAAACTGGGGTCGGGGCTGTCCTCTCCCAAAGACAAGGTAACCCGCCCAAGCTTCACCCTTGTGCCTATTTTTCCACAAAACTGTCAGTGGCGGAATGGAACTACGACATCAGCAACAGGGAACTCCTGGTGATCAAGCTAGCCTTGGAGGAGTGGCTACATTAGTTGGAGGGGGCAGCGCACCCATTCCTCGTGCTGATGGACCACCGAAACCTGGAGTATCTGCAGGAGCCTATCTAAGACTATCTGTGCTGTGGGCCCTATTTTTCACCAGATTTCGATTCACGGTAACTTACCGACCAGGGTCCAAGAATAGCAAGGCAGACGCCCTGTCCAGAATGCACAGCCGAGACCCAGACCCAACAGAACCAGCCCCCATCCTGCCAGAACAGTGGGTGGTGGCTCCAGTGAGTTGGAACCTCCACCAAGAACTCCAGGACGCTCGCCAGGACAACCCTGGGCCGCCGAACCAACCGGAGGGTAAGGAGTATGTCCCAGTCAGGCTCCGGTCATCTCTTTTACAGTGGGCACACGACTCACCAGTAGCAGGACATCCCGGAGCGAGGCGGACCCTGTCTTTCATCCACGGCCCTTATTGGTGGCCGTCCGTGGAAGAAAATGTGTAGAGGCATGTGAGACGTGTGCCCTAGCTCGGACTCCCAATCAGAAGCCATCCGGTCTCTTGGAACCCTTGCCCGTCCCAGCACGTCCCTGGTTTCACATCTTGATCGACATCCTGGTGGACATACCCCTGTCACAAGGTAACACCGTAATACTCAATGCCCTGGACAGGTTTTCCAAGGCGTGTCGCTTGATACCCCTGCCATAGCTCCCGACTGCGTTAGAAACCGCAGAGGCTTTGTTCCATCATGTTTTCTACCTGTACGGCTTTCCGGAAGACATCCTCTCAGACCGTGACCCACAATTCACCTCGCGACTGTGGAAGGCCTTCTGGCGGAGACTCGGTGTGGCAGTGAGTCTGACCTCAGGGTATCACCCAGAGGCACACGGCCAGGTCGAGAGGCTACACCAAGACCTGGGTTGGTACCTCCGATTGTACTGCAACTGCAAACAGCACCAGTGGTCCAGGTATCTGCCCTGGGTGGAGTACACACACAACTCTCTGCCCCATTCTTCCACTGGCATCTCCCCTTTCCAGTGTGTCCTAGGTTACCAGCCACCCCTGTTTCCCTGGCACTCGGAACAAACTGAAATTCTAGCAGTGGACGAATGGTACCGAAACAGGACCTGTGTCTTCCTTCGTCCCCCCGGGTGCACTTGTCGTTTCACGTATCTCTGCTCAAGCTCTACAAGACGTCTCACCTGCAGGCCCCGGTGGTATCCGAGCCGCCCCCGCTAATAAAGGTGGACGAGTCCCCAGGATACCAGGTGAAGGTGCTCCTGGATTCCCGTCGCCGCCAAGGCCGCCTGCAATACCTGGTTGATTGGGAAGGTTATGGCCCAGAGGAGCGCTGTTGGGTGCCGGCGACTGATATCCTGGACCCAGACTTTATCTTCTCCTTTCATAGGGACCACCTGGATCGCCAGCGTCTAGGCCTCGGGGCCGCCCTCTTCTCTCTTGGCGGGTGACTGGAGCCACCCGTAGAGGGGGGGATACTGTCATGCCCCCGACAATGAGCAAAGCAGCAACACCTGCCGACAATCAAGGAGACGCAGGATAAAAGGAGCTCCGCATCCACACACCGATGCGGATTCTTGTAATCACCTTGCGCCTTGCAGTCTCAGTATTCCTGTCTCTAGCCTGTCTACTGTTCCTAACCTTAGCCTGTTCTCCTCGACCACAATTTGGATTTCCCGGTTTGTGACGTTTGCACCACGAAGACCCTCACCTGTCCCCGACCTTCGTTTCGCCTTGTCCCTGAAACCTGGTTACTTGAATAAAACTCACCCGCACTTGGGTCCTATACTCACCTGTCTCCAGTATCTGTCCCATGACACTTTTCTTCCAGCCAAAATAAGAGAAATAGTTTACCTTCTGCTCTTCAATTTCTTGTTCAATGGCAATATGTCTGTATATTCTTGTGTAGTTTTGTTTTAGAATTATGACACTTATAAAGACCTTTGAACTGTGTGATATTGTGACCTGCATTAACAGAGCACTAATGTAAACTCTCCAAATCTTCCACCCAAACTTCTGTTGATATTTACATATTTTTCAAACACATATCTGACAAGTCTGCATCAAAATCTCTCTTTCTGTTCATATAACGCACTCATGGTATTTTTCTCTGAGATGTACAGCGCTTCAGAGAAAAGCATCTGTGAGATGAATAAATGTAAATGTCAATGATAAAGTCAGAAGATGTTTAAAAAATAAATTGATCTTTAAAAAGATTAAAATAGATTATGGATCCTAAACTGTAACCAGCTGAAGGTGTCAGTCTTTCAATGTAAAAAAAAAAAAAAAATCTTATAATGTCAGCACCAGAGACAGCTCCCTGTTTCCAGAACCAGCAGCACCAGAAACTGTCCTGTTGCAGCTCACCTGAACCACATTGAATTCAGCAGCAGGAAATAAAAGGACCAAAATAAGACAATAAGGAGCAGAATGGGGACCACGAGGACAACTGTTTGCCGACATGTTGACTCTGAGGAGACAAGACTCGGTCTCAACAACGCCTGTGTCTGGGATCACAACAGGACTGTCGTGGATGAAAATCTGAATTTCCTTTGCATTTTAGTTTATTTTTTTCTGTGCTTTAACTGCAAAATGAAAAATTCTAACAACATGACTAAGTATGTGGTGGCACAGTGGTGCAGTGGGTAGTGCTGCTGCCTTAGTGGACCTGGGCTGTTTGGGCATCAATTTGAATCCAGCTCAGTGTGTGTGGAGTTCTCATGTTCTCCCTGTGTTTGCAAAGGTTTAATCTCCTGGTTTCTTCCCCCAGTTGACATGCACTTCAGAAGAACGGGGTTAGTTCGTTCTTGTTCTACTGTATTTTTCACATATTTTATTTAATATGTTTCAATGACCCTGTTCAGCAGTGTTTCGGTTCACGCTCCATCTTCTCGGAACGTATCCTCAGCACTAACCAGAGTATCACTGTGTTACTGTTTGGGCATCTCAACTTTACCGTGACATTCCTAGTTGTACAGCCCAACACAGCAGACAAATTACAGGTCCGTTCCATATCAGCAAGTGCGTAGCAGAGGGAGTACATTTAGAAGAGGTAAATTATTAAAGACAGCAGATTACTGTAAATATATATACAGTATATATTTTCTGATATTGCAAATAACTTGCAATCCTTTCATGAACATACAGTCATCAGACTGTGAGAAACCACTCAGACTGCAGTCGCCGTGAATCCAAGTGCACAATTTTCTCAGCCTTTGATAAAGGGAACTGGTGACAAGTGAGTTCATGGACAAAAACACAAGATGAACACTGAGGGTTTGGAGATGCTGGACACAGACAAGGATGGAACAAATACTGGAGACATTGTTCTCTTGAGAGACGGGGGAACAGGGGCCTCTATTCGGGTTCTGCCAGGAGGGTGTTGGTGCTCCTTATATCTGTACTGTTCTGAGATGCAGCTGTTTGGGTCTGGACCACCTCAGGGGATGCGACACATCAGCTGTAAATAGAAATGACAAGTCAGCAGTGTTATGGCTTCCCAAGGAAATCATTGTAAAGTTCACGCAAGGAGCTGCTTAAACTGTGCTGTGTTGTATTGTAATACACTGTTGTACTGAACTAAAGACTCTGCCTTGATCGTTAAAAAGTTGTCATTTTTTTCTCATTTCCTCTCTCCACCTGCATGATTTCCAAATATTGATTTTCTTTATTTCCCAAAATTGGTTTGTAAAATTTACATAACAAAAGAATATAAAATAATTTAAAAACTAAACTGTGAGTAAAAAAGTAAAATAAGCTGTGATAAAATTAAAAAATAAACTGTGTGGGGTTGGGAGGAATCTGGACTGTGAACATATTTTACTCATTACACCATTCCTACCATTACAAGCAAAAATATTGAGCAACTATAATTAATATAGCAGTGTTTTTTAAATGGTATCTGAAGAGATATGACCTCAACACGACAGGTTCTACCTCTCTGTGTCACTTGTACTTAAAGAGAGTGTCACGCCCCCCCATCTCGGAGCAACGAGGATCACCTGTGGTGGATCAAGGGACGGGTGCATCCAAGGGAGGTTCGGAGCACACTCAGACACGGAACCTTGTTCAGCCTTGTTCACTACTCTTCGTGTGCTCACAGACCTACCTGCCTACCTACCTATCTACCTACCTTTCCTGTTCTACCCGTCCTCAACCCTGTTCTCCAGTATCCTCTCTCTTTCTTCTCTTGACTCCTCGGTTTCCACAATCTCCTGCTTGTCTCATGGATTATTGCTTTCAGATTGTCCCATTGGTTATGTTTGTTCATCGGTGACCCTTGGCTTGGTTTGTGACTATGTTCCTTGGATCCCCCTATTAAACACCAACACTCTGCACTTGTGCCTGATGTCTTCCTTTCGGTGTGAAACCATGACAGAAGGTTCTATCTTACATTTGGACCCAGTGGAGCATGAGCTCTTCCAGCATGCGCTCTCCCACCGGGGGCGCTACTGGGAGCGTATGAGCAGGCGCTCAGTTGTCTGACCAACGCGTTTCAGGATTTGGTAAGCACTTTGCAGGCAAAAGGACTGTGCATGCCTACTGATCCGGTCCAGGACGCGCCTACCCCTGCAGCCACTGCTCTGCAACCAAAACATGACCCTCGGCTGGCAACACCGACAACGTATGATGGCACATCGTCCCGGTGCGCGGGTTTCCTGATGCAGGTCGAGCTCATCTTTGCCAGTCTGCCCCAGGTATATTGCTCTGAACAGAACTGGATTACTTACCTGATCTCACTCCTGACCGGTCGGCCACCTGGGGGAGCTGTTCCCAGTGTACTTGAAAGCCCACCTCACTGCAGTGTTTGGTATTCCCTCTGCTGACCAGATCACCAACGAGCGACTCTTGGACCTGGAACAAGGAGACCACGGAGTATGCAGTGGAATTCCAGATCCTGGCGGAGCTCAGCAGCTGGGATAAGAACACCCTGCTGGCCTGTTTTTGGAGTGGACTGAATCCACGGCTGAGAAAGGAACTGGCATTCCGGGGCGAAAGGTGGACACTCAATCAGTTTATCAAGACCACCGTCATGCTTGACAACCTCGCCCGGGACCGCGAGCCCCGCCCGACCTGTTCCGGCGACATGTTCCCCATTGCGGAAAGAATCTGAACCCATGCAGCTAGGGCATGGCTGTCTCACCGCAGTGGAATGGCAGCGTAGGCTCCGAAGCCACCTGTGTCTCTACTGCAGAAACCCAGGGCACCTCCAAGTCGACTGCCCGGTCCGTCCAGAGCCCCACGTGAGTGAAACCCTTAGATGTAACCATCTCGTGGTCCCCATTGTTCTGTCCTGGGGCACTACCACAGTTGAAGCCGAAGCATTTGGTGGACTCAGGGGCTGCAGGTTGCTTTATGGACATCTTGTTTGCGAAGACACATCAGGTTCCCAGATGCATGTGTAAGGTCCGGATGAGAGTGAGCGCCTTGGACGGACAGCCACTGGGAAGGGAGTTTGTGGATACCCAGACCAGACCTGTAAACTTAGGGGGGCACCACAAAGAACAGTTACAGTTTTACCTAACTTCTTTGCCCGAGGTCCCGGTCATTCTCGGTTCCGTTGGCACTCCCTGCACGACCCGGTCTGCAAATGGAGCACAAGAGCTAGTGTCATGGGGGTCGCGATGTTAGGGGGCGTGTCTGTGGTACCCCTGCTATGCCAGTTCTGTCGAGTGGTGCAGACATTCCCCCAGAATATCAGGACCTGGCCGAGGTGATAAGCAAGGAGCAAGTGGCAGTACTTCCTCCACATCAGTCCTGGGACTGCACCATCGATCTCCTTCCTGGGGCGACACCTCCCTGAGGCCAGGTATACCCTCTCTCCATACCCAAGCAACAGGCCATGCAGTGGTACATCGCCGAAGCCCTTTTAGCAGGTATCATATGTCCTTCCACTTCACCTGCTTCGGCAGGTTTCTTTTTTGTTGAAAAGAAGGACGGGGAGGGAAACAGCACAGGTCTTCAGGAGGGACATGTGGAAGGTAGGGTTTACCCACCACTGGGGTGGCAAATGGTGCCTGTAAGAAACCAGAGTAACACAACAGATGAACTTGAATGAGCCGATATACCAAGGACTGAGTTTCTTGGCGGGCAGTTTCAGCTGGAGATCTTTGGTGGACAACCACACTCTCTGGCCTGGCACAAAGGACAGGGGGTGTCGATGCCTGTCTGCTTGTTGCTTGTACCAAAGGCTGCAGTGTTGAAGGTGCTCTCAGACTGTTCGCCAGGTCTCCTCACTTTCCTTTTACCAGTTGTCTACTGCTGGCAGGTCACTAGGATTGGGATGCCAGGGGAACAATGGGGGTTGATACCCCAGCACACAATGGAAAGGTGGGAGCCCTGTGGTCATATGAGACAATGTGTTATGAGCATATTCTGCCCAGGGTAAGTACCGGGTCCATTGCTGTTGTTTATAGCAGCAATAGCAACGCAGGAAACGGCTGATGTCTTGTTATTGCCTTATATTTACATTTACATTTATTCATTTAGCAGACACTTTTGTCCAAAGCGGTGTACAACTCAGTAAAAGTACAATTTATGCATTAAGAGAAAGAGACATAGTTGCAGACATATGACTTACGTAAACCTTATTTGTTACCTACCACTTGCTGCACTGAGGTTCATCGTTCAAGTAGGTGCATAAAATACAGGATAGACAAATCCTGATACCCTCCCACCAATTTTTTTTTTAAATAAACATTCTAAGATACCCAAATAAGCAAGTACAATGCCAGCATAGTGGGTGAATAAAGGTTGTATCAGCCTTTCAACCTGTCCATTGGCCTGAGGGTGACAGCCTGATGTCAGACTCACCATTATGCCCAACTGTTGGCAAAAGGGCTTCGATACTTGGGAAGTGAACTAGGGTCTTCTGTCTGACGTGATGTCTTCTGGGAGGCCATAGAACCTAAATACATGGTTGAAAAGCAGTTCAGCAGTCTCCAAAGCTGTAGGGATTTTGAGGAGTGGGACAAGACGGCATGCTTTAGAAAACCTGTCGAGCACTGTGAGTATGGTGGTCTTACCGTCAGGAGGAGGGAGATCTACAAGGAAGTCGATGGCTACATGGGTCCAAGGACAGTGTCACATCCCACGGGGTCACTGCCCCTCCTGGTCAGACGCGGCGCCATTCAGTGCCGCTAGGTAACACCCATGTATCACCTTACAGTCTCATAGGACACGGAGGTATAAAAGAAGCCAGCGGAGCAGAACCAATTGCGGATTCTTAATCAGTGGTTGTATTGTGCTCTCTTGGCGATTAGTAGTCTCTTGTTCCCTCAGTCTGTTTCCTAGGTGTTCATGTTCCAGTCCCGAGTGCCTGTCCTGTCAGTTCCTGCCTCTTGTTCTCCAGTCCTGGTCCATCGTTCCTGTCCGGTATTTCGTCACGTCTCGGGGTTGCAGTCATACTCACAGAGTAGCGTTTCACTGTTCACCGTAGTTCAAACACCATGTGTGTTTCCTGATCTCGTGTTTCCTGTTTCACTTCCACCGAGTTTCTTACAGTACACACAGTGCACTTTTAACATCACCCTGCACATGAGGTCATTTTACGTTTTGTCCGTGTTCGGACGTAATAGCAACGCGCATCCGTGTCGGACTCCCGTCCGGACGCTACGGACGGATTGTTATCGGCAACGGTTTGAGGAGTCCTGCGGGTTTCTGGTTCGGGGTTTTTGCTTGCGTGCAGGTGACACAGGCGCTGATATAATCCTAGACATATTCTCTGATGGAGGGCCACCAATGCTGTTTCTGAAAGAGGGAGAGTATCTGACTGAGACCAGGGTGCCCTGCCGCTGGGGAGTCGTGGGCTCACTTCAGCAACGTTGAGCGCATGCTTGTAGGTACATACTGCTAACCAGTCAGTTTTTCGGGAGGCCCAGATTCAGTCTCTTGGGCACTCCGCAGGTCCTGTAGGAATTGGCATTGCACGGGAGCAACCACACAGTGCCTGCGTAGGATGCGTTCCGGGGGATTCGAGGGCGGAGAGCCTTCATGAACTCGGGACAGTGAGTCCACCTGAATGTTTGTACTGCCTGGTCTACATATTACTGTGAAATGGAATCTGGTGAAGAAGAGAGCCCAATGGGCTTGTCTAGGAGTGAAACATCGGGCCTTCTGGAGATATTCTAGGTTCCTGTGATCTGTTAGAACCACGAAGGGGTGCACAGCTCCTTCAAGCCAGTGCTGCCACTCTTCAAGGGACAGTTTGATGGCTAGGAGCTTACGGTTACCTATGTCATAATTCTGTTCTGTCTTAGTTCACTTTCAGGAAAAGTATGTACATGGATAGAGTTTCAGTGGATCTCCTTGTCTTTGGGACAGAACTGTCCCTACCTCCATCATGGGGGCATCCACCTCAACTACGCAGGGTTGGGTCAGGGTGGTGGAGAACGGGTGCCGATGTGAACCGCTCCATCAAGGCATCAAAGGCCTTCCGTGTAGGTTCAGTCCAGGTGAGGTGAGTACTCTTACCGGCGTTGAGTGCTGTGAGCAGGCCCACCGTTGACTTGAGGACACAGCACAGCTAACAGTAAATAAGAAAAAAGGACAGCTGGTACTGCAGTGGTTAGAACTGCTGGTACATGATTTATACACAGGCCTTGTGGCTCCATACCTGCAGCTCTCTCTCTGTCCTTCTCCCTGCCCCTGTGCTGCACAAACAGCTCATCTGGACATTTGAGTGGCCCCTCTGCTGTCAGTCCACCATAGGAAACGAGTACCTTAACATGTTCATCTCATCTTTATTTGTATGTTACAAATACCAATGTGTTTCAGAACAATTTCCATTTAAACTTAATTTCAATTTAAACCTTGCTTGGTCTGGTAACCTGTAGCCCTACTCTATATTGTGGTCCATCATCCCTTGAGCAGGATAATTGGTCCTGGTTGAGTTCCTCTTCTCGAACCTGAGTCCTGGCTGCTGTGAGAGTCTGAGCTGTTCCCTGGTAGCTATGACAGTAATACCTGAAGTCAACTTTATTGTCATTCCACTGCAGGTGAGTTACACATAGAGAGGAATGAAATTCCATTTCTCCTGGAGACACTAGAGACAGTCCTAGAAACAGTGGTGTGAGCTGCAGGAGCACAGTAAGTAAGTAGAGGGACAGTGTGTGCTCAGAAGGTATCTGTTCAAGTAGATTTTAGGAGGGTAATTCCCAACTTTGCCGCAAGGATCCAGTTTTTGTGCAGCGTGTTATTTTGCTTCACAGTGACATGTGCCTTCGTACAAAGTGCCATGCGTCACCTTCAGGTGACTTGTGCAGTCTTCTCTTTTGTAGATGTGTGTGTGTGTGTGGTTCTTCTCTGCTCTTCCTTTACAGCGTAAATAAAGTAATGCTTTTTGAGACATTTTATTATGAGGCATTTAAAACAATATGTGGTGACTGGTTAATTTGAGTTTTTCGGAAAACTGGCTTCTCTGTGTAACATGGTTTCCCAAATCCCAGTTTCCACATCCAGTGACAAAAACACAGGCTGCTTTTCTCCAAAGTGACGTACATCTCATAGAAAATACAATGTGTGCATCACCTTAGGAGAAAGAAACACTTAGATGCAGATGTGTTACTCTTAAATATGGTTAGTTTCCTTCACCATATGCACCAATGTTCATCACACAAGTATCTACATAAAACTTTACCAGAATATTGACGATTCCTTATCACCTTCCTAGTAGTTTTTTTTTTTTTGAGATACATATATGATACATTGCAGGAGGAGCTGTGTAAAGGACTGATCCGAGCATGATCACGAGCATTTATACCTTTCATGAACTTAAGAGATGATTGGCAAAGTGAGTCTGGAAGAGATGAGCTTTAAGAGGCTTTAAGAAAGCCCTGCAGCATCTCTACTTTCTCCAAGGGTTGAGGAAAGCCCATCTCCCATCCTCCATCCTCACGACATTCTAAGAGATGATTGGCAAAGTGAGTCTGGAAGAGATGAGCTTTAAGAGGCTTTAAGAAAGCCCTGCAGCATCTCTACTTTCTCCAAGGGTTGAGGAAAGCCCATCTCCCATCCTCCATCCTCACGACATTCTACAGAGGGACAATTGAGAGCAACACCGTGCAGCTGCATCACTGCTTGGTTTGGTAATTGCACTGTTTTGGATAGCAAGACCCTACAGCAGATAGTGAGGGCAGATGAGAAGATCATTGGGGTCTCAGTTCCCTCCATCACAGACATTTGCACCACGTGCTGCATCTGCAAAGCCGCCAGCATTGTGGATGAACCCACACACCCCTCACAACAGCTCTTCACTCTCCTGCCATCTGGATAAAGGTACCGAAGCATTTGGACCCTCAAGGCCAGACTGCATAACAGTTTCTTCCCCCAAGTCATCAGACTTTTCAATACCCAAGGACTGGACTGACACCAACACACACACACACACACACACACACACACACACACCTGTACTCAACTGAACACCATTCCACTCCCTTTTGCAATTATGTTAACATTTTTACAGCATTTATTATGATATTGTAATATATTGTCTTTTATGGTGTGGTGGCGTGGCTGGTTTGGTTGGTGCTTGTTGTGTGGTGGGTCTGGGGTTCAAGCCCTGCTTGGGGTTTCTTGTGACAGACTGGTGTACCATCCTGGGTGTGTGCACTGCGTTGCTGGGTGGGCTCTGGCTTGCCATGACCCAGCTTGGGACAAGCGACTTCAGCCACTGTGTGTGTGTGTGTGTGTGTGTGTGTGTGTGTGTGTGTGTGTGTGTGTGTGTGTGTGTGTGTGTGTATACTATACCACTTATATATGGTTGAAATGACAGTCTTGACATTGACTTATATTTTATCATAAAATATCCAAAGACTCAAAAAATATTTTATCATTGTAATTCCTTTGTGCTTTTGGAGAGAAACACATCATTTACATTAAACTCTGTTTAGGATCACTGACAGTCCTGTCCTTCTGTTTTTCTGTTGTCCATAAGGTTGGAAAATGACTCAATTCAACAACATTTAGAAAAACTTGGAAAATATACTAATAGCATCACTATGAATACCGTGGTACTTTACCGGACTGTAAGGTCGTGCTCATCACTGCATGGCTCACAGTGTGTGTTACATGTATTTGCATAGAGAAGCACTTTGCATGGGCAGCACATGCTTCAGTGCTCTGGGACTCTTTATAGTCCTCAGAGTTGGACACTTCATGACTGACAGCTGTCCTTCATGGGAGTAAAACTCAAAACAACAATGATGAGTTCTATCAGTGTCTTCATCTCTGCACTTACACTTCTACTCTTCATCCAAGGTAAGTTTTAAAGCAATATTATTAAGATATGTGTGCAACTATTTTCTGTGTGTGCATTAAGAAATCACATTTATTACATTGTATTAAATTACAAAATTATTTACTCTTAGGTTCATTATAAATTTTTGTTTTCTTTCAGGTTCCAAAGGACAAATAACTGTGACTCAGAGTCCTGCAGTGAAAGCTGTTCTACCAGGACAGACAGTCAGTATGAGCTGTAAAACCAGTACTGCTGTGTATAAGTACAACAACGACTATTTAGCCTGGTACCTACAGAAACCTGGAGAAGCTCCTAAACTCCTCATATATGATGCTACAACCCGTGAGTCTGGGATTCCAGATCAATTCAGTGGCAGTGGATCTGGGTCTGACTTCACTCTGACCATCAGTGGAGTCCAGGCTGAAGATGCAGGACATTATTACTGTCAGAGTTTTCACTACCCTAATAGTGTCTATGTGTTCACACAGTGTTATAGAGTCGTACAAAAACACTGTACAGTTACTGCACTGCTGCACCTGGGATCCCCTGCAGCTTCTGAGAAGCAAAGTGGTTTAAAACATTTCATGATTATTATACTTAGTGTTATTATGTTTACAGAAATGTATGAACTGTACTTTGTTAGTCTCTTTGTACCCTGAATTAACCATTAGTCTTCCTGACATAAATTAGAACATGGCACTTTATAGAGAAAAATTTCTGGACATATGGACTGTGTTTGAATTGAAAACTGACTTAGATTTCAGGATTGACTATAACATTTTCCTGAACACCACAGTCCTCCATTAGGACAACTTGTTATTAATGATGAAATGAATGTATTTAATTTTAAAATAAATTGATGCATAAATTACTTTTATTCAAAATGCGAAGTATTGGTGTACTTCGTACATACATAAATACATGTGTTTGTTTGTTTTTTCTGAATTTCCAGGTAACGTCTTTCATGAGATTTCATCAATGTTGACAATGTGAACCCCTCAGGAATTCACATAATGATGTGATTTCACAGAACACATTATGTGAGGAACAGGCAAAAATCCACGAGAGCCTCCTCAATGTCCTGCTTTCTCCCAGAGAGTTCAAAATACTCCAAAATCCTGAAAATATCACCTGCAATAAAACACACTGATAGAATTTGCACAGAAATGTAGTTCAAGCAGGGGGTGTGGTGGCGCAGTGGCGCAGTAGGTTGGACCGCAGTCCTGCTCTCCGGTGGGTCTGGGGTTCGAGTCCCGCTTGGGGTGCCTTGTGACAGACTGGCGTCCCGTCCTGGGTGTGTCCCCTTCCCCCTCTGGCCTTACGCCCTGTGTTGCCGGGTAGGCTCCGGTTCCCCGTGACCCCGTAAGGGACAAGCGGTTCTGAAAGTGTGTGTGTGTGTGTGTGTGTGTGTAGTTCAAGCAGGGGGTGCGGTGGCGCAGTAGGTTGGATCACAGTCCTGTTCTCCAGTGGGTCTGGGGTTTGAGTCCCCCTTGGGGTGCCTCGCGACGGACTGGCGTCCCGTCCTGGGTGTGTCCCCTCCGGCGTTACGCCCTGTGTTGCTGGGTAGGCTCTGGTTCCCCGCAACCCTATATGGGACAAGAGATTCTGAAAGTGTGTGTGTGTATTTCAAGCACTCAGTCTAGACACTGTTTCTGTAAATATCTCTGATCGTTCAGTTTCATCAACTACATGAAATTTGATCAAATTTGTGAAGGAAGAAGAACAAGAAGAGCTAAGAATTAAACTTATATTGTGTACAGAGTCAAACAGAGCAGATAAATCCAACACTCTGGTGCATTTATTCATTCAGCCCATATTTTAGATTTCATTTAACAGAACAGCGATTGAGAATTTATTTCCTCTTGACAATTTTTCAAAGCACTTATTATATTTCAGAATGTTCATTTTGTTGTGATTACAAATGATGCATCATTTAAACATCCAAACTTGGGTTTGGGACCATGACAATCCTGTAGTTCAGGTGTCGACCAAAACTATAAAATATATCTCCATCTCTTTCTGGACAGTCATTCATACAGTGAACTTCACATTTAAATAACACAACTAATGTGTTCAGTGTCCGTTGGAGAAGAAACACTTATTCTGACTTGAGGAAACAGCACAGCTAACAGTCCAATAGAGTGGGATCTACACACTTCAGCGACTAACAATAAATAAGAGAAAGAGACAGCTGATAGTGCCATGGTTAGAACTGCTGTCTTTAGACCCACAGGTTTCAGGTTTGAATCTCATCTCCAGCTGTAGAACTCTAGTGCAAGTGACTTACCCTGAATTTCTCCAGTAAAATTTGTTTGCTGTATAAATGGGTAAATAATTGTAACCCTAACACTGTACTTCACTTTGGAGAAAAGTAGCACCAAAATGAGAAAATGTCAAAAGAATGGAAAACCACTTAATTTCACAACATGAACTCCGTACAGTTACTGAAACGCTGCACCTCGGACCCCCTGCAGCTGCTGTGGGGGATGATCACTATTTTACAACCTGGAAAAACACATGAAGAGAAACAGTCATTACCTGTCACTCACAGGGTGTTGTAAGTGTTACAAGGTGACTTACACTGCTAGATACACTACTTACAATGGGTCACTCATCCATACATCAGTGAAACACACTCTCTCTGTGTCACTCACACACTATGGGGGAACCTGAACAGCATGTCTTTGGACACTGAGGGGAAACCAGAGCACCTCATGGAAACCCACACAGACACAGGGAGAACATGCAGACTCCACAGAGACTGAGCAAGGATCAAACCCACGATCTCTCGTACCATGCAGTCACTGTGAGACAGCAGCGCTACTCGCTGTGCCATCATGATGTGTGATTTACACACAGACCTTGTGGCTCCATACATGCAGCTCCCTCTCAGTCCTTCTCCCTGCCCCTGTGCTGCACAAACAGCTCATCTGGACATTTGAGTGGCCTCTCTGCTGTCAGTCCACCATAGGAAATGAGTACCTTGACATTTTCATCTCACACCTCATTACTACTCGTCTTTAGGTGGACAGATTACATTTTATAATTTTACATTGACATTTAGCTGATGTTTTTCTCCAAAGCAACTTACCATGTTACGCTACTTGAAATGATTTATACAGCTGGGTCATTTTGCTTACTGTTAGAAATTTGGAATTTTTATACATAAATCTGTGACACAGTGTATAATGTGCAGTGACAATGTGAACAGCAGAACAGTCAGTAAACCTACAGTTTTCTTTTTCTAAACCGACATTTAGTGTAATAAAGTGAAATGAAATCGTTCCCCCCACCATAAAGGGACAGAAACCCAGGAACTAAAAAAGCAAAACCAACATAATCAACCAACCCAATACCATTAATCACAGTAAATTATAAACAGACAAAGAGACAGATCATACAGGCTACTTATCAAAATGCTTTTGAACACACCGCAAATGTGTATCAGTGTGTGTTACATGTATTTGCATAGAGAAGCACTTTGCATGGGCAGCACATGCTTTGAGATTACTTTTACATTTATTTATTGAGATGGTGCTTTTCTCCAGAGCAGCTTATAAGTTTATTTCCTCATTTTTACAGCACAACAATTTTTACTTGAACAATTTAGAGTAAGTATTTTGTTCTGAAAGTACTCAAGCCATGAGCAGGATTAAAACCTGCATCCTTTGGATCCAAAACCAGCTCTTCTATTCACTAAGCTCGAACGATCCAGAGCATTTTTCTTGTAATAAGTGTCATGGCTGATGTACACATGACCTCCAAGTGATCACCTGAGGTCCTGCTCTAGTTCAGATGATAAAATACAACACACCTGTGTTACATCACTGGAGATTCAAACGTGCAACCTTTGGGTAAAAAGCAACAGGTCTTCAAGTCAAGTTCAAGTTGCTTTTTATTCTTTTTCCTCTATACAGTTTGTGTATAGTGGAAAGAAGTGTCCTTTCTTCGGAGACCATGGTGCAACTCAGAACATAGCACAAGACAATAAATAAATATACAAGACAGGACGTGTGTATGGTTGCGAGCTGTAGGCAGTTGGGGTGTAGTGTAGTGCTGAGTCAATCGTTTGACGGAGTCAGGTGAGTGGTGGGAAGCAGCTCAGTGTTCAGTCTTACCACTACACTACCGGTCACCCAGTGGTGTTTTTTTGTTTAACCTGGAGGAACACAAAACAATGGTCTTGAAGTGTAATTCCCTCATTTCTATAACCATAAATGTCTTTTCATGTTTAATTTCCTCTGTCATATATTGCTGGGGGGGATGCAGTGGCGCAGTGGCGCAGTGGGTTGAACCAGGTCCTACTCTCTGGTGGGGCTAGGGTTCGAGTTCTGCTTGGGGTGCTTGCAGCGGACTGGCGTCCCATCCTGGGTGTGTCCCCTCCCCCTCCAGCCTTACGCCCTGTGTTGCCACGTTAGGCTCTGGCTCCCCGCAACCCTGTACGGGACAAGCGGTTCAGGCAACATATTACCAGTATATGTCATACACTCACCATCTGAAACCACTTGTCCCATATGGAGTTGCAGGGAGAACGGGGAGGACACCCTTTCTCTCTTCGGCAAGTGTGGAGCGATGATGCTGGCGAGTCCTGGCGACTCTCTCTGCAGTCCAGAGGCCTGCTAGCTGTTCGGCTCGCATAGCTTATGGGAACAACGGAGTGAAAAATGACATTTTTCCTGCCAATAAGCACCCAAAAAAAAACTTACAATATAGGGACAAAAAAACATCACATTACAAAACCATAACCTTCTCAATATTTATACAACTATTTTACACCCATAACGTTACACACCAAATACACAAACATGAGAACAGATTACATGGGGGCTACACAGTAAATAAGAAAAAAGGAGAGCTGGTAGTGCAGTGATTAGAAGTGCTGTCTTTAGACCCAAAGGTTGCAGGTTTGAATCTCATCTCCAGCTGTAGTACCCTTGTGGAAGCTGCTTACCCTGAATTGTGTCGTTGACCCATGAGCAACACCTGGTGCCACTTAGGAAGCTGCCAATAAATGGCAACCGTGGAATGTGGTGATCAGTTGTGTTTTCTGTTATTACCTATAGAGGGCAGAAGTGTTCGGTAAGTACAGGAAGGATACAGAGGCGGCAAGGAAGCGGATTTAGCGGAGATACTGAAAAGTACATGGTTGTGAGAACCCCGCGTGAACATTAAAGGAGGCTACGTGCCAGTTAACATCATTCTCTGTGTGTTTATTGAGTAAACACAACATGGTACCAGGAGTGCTCTGAGCAGCTGACAAACGCGAGGAATACGATGGATGCTGTTAAACCACCGGAGTCCTTGAAACTAACCGGGAACGTCGACAGCAGCTGGCGGGCGTTCAAGCACCAGCAATTCTCGCTGTACATGCGGGCGGTTGGGCTGGATAACAAGACGGATGCACGAAAGATTGCGTTGCTTCTGACGGTGGCTGGACCTCAGTCACTAGATGTGTACAACAACACCTTCACATGATTCGCAACACCTGGGCATGGAGAGGATTTTGAGGAAGTCGTCAGGAAATTTGACGAGCACTGCTCGCCCAAGAAAAATGAGACGTACGAGAGGTACTATGTGTTCCGCTAGCGCGTTGAGATTCAAGGAGAAAGCTTCGGCTCTTTCTTAACTGACCTGAAGCTAAAAGCGAAAACGTGCAACTTTGGTGTTTTGACTGATTCGCTGATTAGGGATCAAATTGTCTTTGGCATTCACGAGAAGAAAGTGAGGGAAAGACTGCTTAGGGAAGTGGAGCTGACGTTAGATGATGCTGTCAAGATTTGTCATGCGAGTGAACTTGCTTTGCTGCATTCGAAAACTTTCGGTGACAAAGTGGGCGCTGCTGTTGCTGACAGTCCAGCAATCTGCGCTGTCACTCCACAAATGAAAAAAGCAAAGTGAACGATCCACGCCGAGGACAGGGACTGAGGCATTCAGTTGTAAAAGATGTGGTTCGGTGCATCAACCCAGACGATGCCCGGCTTATGGGAAGCAATGTGCAAAATGCAAAGGTATGAACCACTTTGCCAAACACACACACACACACACATTTTCAGAACCGCTTGTCCCATACGGGGTCACGGGGAACCGGAGCCTACCCGGTAACACAGGGCGTAAGGCCGGAGGGGGAGGGGACACACCCAGGACGGGACGCCAGTCCGTCGCAAGGCACCCCAAGCGGGACTCGAACCCCAGACCCACCGGAGAGCAGGACTGAGGTCCAACCCACTGCGCCACCGCACCCCCACTTTGCCAAACAATGTTTCTCAAAGAAGAATAAGTCGAAGTCAACAACAAATGCGCATGCTGTGGAAGAGACGGAATTGTCAGAGACTTTCTTTGTGGGAATGATCAACGGTGATACAGAAAGTGTTCGGCAAAGCAATGAGACTGAAGAAGAAAATGTCTCAAAGGTGGACAGTGTGTCTGGGGATAAATGGATTGTGTCATTAGAAATAAACGGATCCATTGTCTCACTGAAACTTGATACTGGAGCCAAGGCCAATCTGATAAGCACAAGTGACATAAGGGAGATGAAAATTAGACCTCACATTCGGAAAAGTCCAGTGTCGCTTAAAGCTTACAATGGGCAGGACATAAAGACTCAAGGTGTGTGTAGACTCAAAGTATGTGTAAAGAGCAAAATTCATCGCCTTGTCTTTGTTGTAGTCACAGATGACCATCACTCCCTTCTTGGTGACAAAGCTTGTGAGGAGTTAGGATTGGTCAAACGAGTGTATTGCATCAATAGTCATGATGTAGCATTGGCACAACAAGGAACTGCAAATGATATTGTCTGCAGATTTGAAGATGTTTTCAAGGGGCTGGGAGCTCTACCATTCACTTACAAAATTCAGCTTAAAGATAATGCTCAGCCTGTGATACATGCTCCAAGAAGAGTCTCAGCACCACTGAAAGATAAACTAACAAAGGAGCTTGACAGGATGACGGCTCTGGGAGTTATAAAGAAAGTGCAGGAACCCACAGACTGGGTGAACTCCATGGTTTGTGTGAAAAAGCAGAATGGTGATTTGAGGGTATGCATGGATCCTCGAGATTTAAATGCGAATATAAAAAAAGAACATTACCAGATTCCAAAGCGTGAGGAGATTACCAGTGAGATGGCTGGTGCTAAGTATTTCAGCAAACTTGATGCTTCTCAAGGGTTCTGGCAATTAAAACTTCACGAGGACAGCACCAAATACTGCACATTCAACTCACCATTTGGATGCTATTCCTTCCTACGACTCCCCATTGGCATAATATCAGCATCTGAAATCTTTCATCGTGCCATGGAGCACATCATTGAAGGGCTTAGTGGAGTTCGTGGGTATGTTGATGACATAGTGGTATGGGGATCGTCATTACAGGAGCACAATGAGAGGCTTCTGAAGCTACTTCTAAGAATTCGGGAATATGGACTTCGACTCAACAAAGCCAAGTGTCAGTTTGGTGTAACTGAAATTACCTTTCTGGGCGACAAGTTGTCAGGACATGGTGTAGGGCCTGATAGAAGTAAAATACAGGCAATCCTTGACAGGCCGAGTCCAGTGGATAAGAAAGGTGCGCTGCGGATCATGGGGATGGTGAACTTTGTTGGTAAATTCATTCCAAATCTCTCCACAAAAACAGCTAGACTCAGGGAACTGCTGAGTCACAAAAACGAGTTTCGATGGACAAGCAAGCATGAGGAAGAATGAAATATCCTCAAGTCAACGTTAACAACGGCACCAGTTCTTGTATACTTTGATGCATCCAAGAAGATCAAAATCTCCACAGATGCATCAAAATATGGGCTAGGCGCGGTCTTGCTCCAAGAAGAGGCTCACGGCTGGAAACCAGTAGCTTATGCCTCCAGAACAATGGCACAATCTGAAAGCCGATATGCTCAGATAGAGAAAGAGTGCCTGAGACTTGTGTTTGGATTTGAGAGATTTCATGACTACGTGTATGGTTTACCATCATTCACTGCTGAAACAGATCACAAGCCTTTAATAGCAATCATTCGAAAGAATCTGAATGAGATGTCTCCACGCATTCAGCATCTAATGATGAGACTGCAGCGTTATGACTTTGAACTAGTGTACACTCCACAGTGTACATTGTCTTAGCTGATGCATTGTCTTGCGCACCATCAGCATGCAAATTGCATGAAGTGAGCTCTACCGAAGTTGATGTGGACATGCATGTGAATCTTGTTGTGGAAAGCCTTCCAGTGTCTGATCAGAAGTCCAAGCAAATAGCTGAAGAGATGAGAAAAGATCCAATTCTGCAGACGGTGATTACAAATTTGAACAACGGATGGGTCAGGAGTTCATGTCCACAGTTCTACAATGTTCGAGCCAAGCTCAGTGTAGCAAATGGTCTTCTGTTGAGACGAAACAGAATTGTAATTCACGAGGTCCTGAGACAGGAAATGCTTTGCAGGATCCATGAAGGACATCTTGGAATAGAGAAATGCAAGAGAAGATCAAGGGATGCAATATATTGGCCTGGGATGAATGCTGACATTGAGAAAATGGTCAGTACGTGTGAAATTTGTCTCAAGCATCAGAACAAGCAGGCAAGAGAGCCCTTGGTCACAGTGGACTTACGTAAGTATCCATGGCAGAAGGTGGGTACTGATCTGTTCCATTTCAATGGGAAGGACTACCTTTTGGTAGTGGACTATTTTTCCAGTTACCCTGAGATAGCACTGATGTCCAATTCTTCAAGTGCATGTGTGATACAGCACATGAAATCCGTTTTCTCCAGGCATGGCATTCCGACCGTAGTGATGAGTGACAATGGTCCTTGTTACAGTTCAAGTGAGTTTCAGGACTTTGCTGCTCACTATGATTTCCAGCATGTGACTTCAAGTCCACAGTCTCCTCAGTCCAATGGGAAGGCGGAGAAAGGAGTGCACATTGTGAATTGCTCAAGAAGGCGTCAGAGAGCAAATCAGATCCATATTTAGCTCTTCTGAGTTATTGCGCATCGCCTCTGGAACATGGTGCATCTCCTGCAGAACTCTTGATGGGTCGCAAAATCAGAACAACACTTGCTTACAGAGGTGACATGAAGCAAGATGTAATAAAGGACATCACAAGGAAACAAAAAGCGCTACAAAAGAGACAGAAGACAAACTACGAGAAAAATACCAAAAGTCTGGAACCGTTATCAAAGTATTCAAACCACTGGGACAGGAAAGCTGTTGTGCTGGAAGAAGTGAATCCAAGATCATACATGGTTAGAGCAGAAAATGGACAGGTCTTCAGGAGGAATCGTGGGAGTCTTCTCAAGACACAAGAAACAAGCCAACCATTGGATGATCATCAGAGAGAAGAGGTTCAAGCCTCATCACAGGATCAAGTGCCTTTGAGCACACAGGCTTCCTCGTCCATAGCACTTGGCAATGATCACTCTGCCGGGACGAGTGATCCTCCTGTACTAAGAAGATCACTGCGAACCATAAAGAAACCCGACAGACTCAATTTGTAGATGCCTGTTTTCTGTGGCATTTGTGTATATAGAATATGTATAATTTTGAAATTTCATGGTTTCTGTAACACTTGGCTATCTGTTGTAATATAGTATCTATTATGTCTTTGTTCTGTTTATCTAGGTTTCTACTTTCAAAGGAAAGGGGATGTGGTGATCAGTTGTGTTTTCTGTTATTACCTATAGAGGGCAGAAGTGTTCGGTAAGTACAGGAAGGATACGGAGGCGGCAAGGAAGCGGATTTAGCGGAGATACTGAAAAGTACATGGTTGTGAGAACCCAGCGTGAACATTAAACGAGGCTACGTGCCAGTTAACAATATCATTCTCTGTGTGTTTATTGAGTAAACACAACATGGAGGTTCTCAGATTATGGAACCTCTGCAAAGATCTGCTGCTGCAGTCCTTTGTGTGGGCTTCCTAAGTCTCTTGACTGAGTCTAAGTTAAACCAGTTGGGTGAGATTATATATGACTATGGGGAGAAGAGATTTGGGGTGTTTGAGAAGAAGCATAAAGGTGAGCAGAGTAGGTTAAAGTCAAGAAGGCAGATGGAAATTGAAAGGTTGGTAAAGGAAAGAAGACATCTAAAAAAGCTTTGGAAACGAGCAGATGAGGAAGGTAGAAGTGGTATTAATATCTTGCAGGAAGAATTGAAACGTAGATTGGTGGTGTTGAGGAGAGCGGAAAAGCTTAGATTGAGGAGAAAGAAGAAGGAACAGGCTAGGGTGGCATTCTTTAAGGACCCATTTAAATTTGTGAAGTCCTTGCTTGAGCAAGAGAAGTCTGGGTGTTTAGATGTTCCAAGAAGGGAGTTGGAAAGCTATCTGCGGGGAATGCACACCGATGGTGAAAGTGAGAGGGTTTTTGAGGTACCTGCAGACATTCCTCCACTAGGGGAGATTGTGGTACAAATGGATGTGTGTCCTCCAAGGTTGAAAGAGGTACAAGAGGTGGTACGGCGTGCAAGGGCAGCATCTGCTCCAGGACCCAATGGGGTTCCTTACCGGGTGTACAAAGGTGCCCCAGACGTCTTAAAGTTTTTGTGGAAGCAGATGGTGGTCGTATGGAAAAAAGGTATTATTCCAAAGGAATGGCGGCGAGCAGGAGGAGTGTTTATACCCAAAGAGAAAGATGCGGTAGATATAGGGCAGTTCAGGCCAATATGCCTTCTTAACGTTGAAGGGAAAATATTTTTCACTGTTGTGGCACAGAGGTTATCTGCATATTTGTTGGTCAACAATTTAATTGACACCTCTGTGCAGAAGGCAGGAATTTCGGGTTTTTCAGGTTGTTTAGAGCATTGCAGTATGATTTGGCATCAGATAAAGGAGGCCAAGATGGATGGTAAAGACCTCCATGTGATCTTCTTGGACTTGGCAAATGCCTTTGGCTCAGTGCCGCATGTTTTGTTGTGGAGGGCATTTGATTTCTTTAAAGTTCCAGAGTGTATTACGAGACTGGTTAAGGTGTATTTTGAAGACATTAAGTTTTATTTCTGTACCAAGCAATACACCACATCTTGGCAGCGGCTGGGAATTGGTATAATGGCCGGATGCACAATCTCGCCTTTGGCTTTTACCATGGCTATGGAGGTGTTAATAAGGGCGTCGAGATGGGTGGTTGGGGGTATGAGGCTGAAGGATGGTCCTCACCTTCCACCAATCAGAGCGTATATGGATGATATGACTCTGCTTACTACTACTGTCCCATGTACTCGTCGTTTATTAACGAAGTTGAATGGAAATCTAAAACTGGCCGGATTGAAAATTAAACCTAGTAAGTGTAGGAGTTTGTCGGTAGTTAAAGGAAAGTTATCACGGGAGAATTTCCAGATTGATGGGGAAAAGATTCCGTCAGTGGCTGAAAGGCCAATTAAGAGCTTGGGTCGCTGGTATGATTCCTCATTTAGCGATAAGGAGCAGGTCAAAAGATTAAGGGAGGATGTTGCACTGGCAATTAATAGGATTGATAAATCCTTTTTGCCAGGGAAGCTGAAGGTTTGGTGCCTTCAGTTTGGTTTATTGCCTCGTATTAGATGGCCGCTAACTATATACGAGGTCTGTATGTCAGAGGTTGAAAGGCTGGAAAGGGTTATGAGCAAAGCTATTAGGAGATGGTTGGGGGTTCCTCATTGTTTGAGCAGTGTGGCTCTGTATGGAAATGGGGTTTTGGAACTACCACTGACTAGCCTCGTGGAAGAATTTAAGTGTGCCAAGGTTGGTTTGGAATTAACACTGTCAAACTCAAGAGACCCAGTGGTGAGATCGGTTCCTGTAAGTTTAAAAAAAGGACGTAAGTGGGATCCACGGGAAGCTGTTGCGCAAGCGCAGACAGCGCTTGAGCACAGAGATGTGGTTGGTCAGGTGCAGGTAGGTAGGGCGGGGCTCGGTGCCGGCGATCGAATAAAGCTGTGGAGTAAAGCTAAGTTACCGGAGAGGAGGAAGATGGTGATTGGTTTTATTCGCGAACAGGAAGAGGAGGCAAGGCGGGTAACTGCGACGTCACATGGTGTGCAAGGGCGATGTTTGGCTTGGGAGCATGTGGAGAAGCGGAAGATCAGCTGGCGTGATCTGTGGGCGATGGACGCCGGTCGTATTAAGTTTCTCATCGGAGCCACCTACGATGTTCTCCCTACTCCGCAGAATCTTAATCGCTGGGTAGGTACAGAGCCGACTTGCAGCTTGTGCGGTGGTGTAGCCTCTTTGAGGCACATTCTATCTGCATGTAAGGTTAGTTTATCTCAGGGAAGATATACTTGGAGGCATAATGAAGTGTTAAGATCCTTGGCATGCTTGTTGGAGAACAAGCGGGTTGAAGTTAATTCACTCCCGCAGTATGGAAGAAATAAGCTTATTTCTTTCGTGCGGGAGGGGGAGAGTGTTATAAGTCACGCGCGTGGTCGTGGTGATACGAGTTTTAAATGGGGTGAAGTGCGTGACTGGAAGTTGTTGGCGGACGTGGGAAAACAACTGCAGATGCCGCAGTGCATTGCGATCACGGCGTTGAGACCCGATATTGTGCTGTACTCCGAGGGCGCACGGATAGTGTACTTCATTGAATTAACAATACCTTTCGAAGACTCATTGGAAGATGCCTTTGAGAGGAAGAAATTGAAGTACACTGAGTTGGCTGGTGAGGTGAGGGAGCGAGGCTGGCAGTGCGTTATTAGACCAGTGGAGATCGGTACTAGAGGGTTTGTTGCAAAATCAACCACGTCGCTGCTGTTGGAGTTTGGTTTTAGGGGTCAGTCGTTAAGAGCAGCCATTAAAGGCTTGTCAGAGGTAGCAGAAAGATCTAGTCAGTGGTTGTGGATGAGAAGGCACCAGGGTGCTTGGGGGAAGCACACTTGAGTGGGGAGTACTCACCTAGGTGAACATCAATGGTTTGAGTTTTGTTGTCACCTCCATATGCTGGTATGGTGTATTGGTTGGTTTTTTTTGGTGGGTGGAGTCGCTGGGATGGCACTGTGGGCATGGAGGGGGGTGGGTCTGGGACGCCAGATCTCGCTGTTGAGCCTTCTGGAGGTGTAGTGGGCTCAATTCAATGAAACATCAATGAAGGAAGGTGCCCACTTGACAACCCCAACGAAGTGCACGCGGTGGCTCCCGGCAAGGAGGATGGTGTTTGCCCATGATATTTTTTGTGAAGGGAATTGGTTGGTTTTGGGAGGGATGGTATATTGTGGCATGGTTGGTTTGTCTAGCCCCCTTGGTTTTTGGCACGAGGGGTTGAATATCTTTCCCTGTGTATTATTGTATGTTGCTCTGGATTCCTTGACTTTGTCCTGTTTCAGGACAATGAGTATTGTGTTCTCCATTGTATGATGTTTGCCCATTGGCTCACCTTTGCCTGCTCCTTGAAACATTAAAACCTGGAACCTGGGCTCTGCATTTGTGTCCTCTACATCTCTGTCTCAGAGCCCATGTGACAAGTTGCTCTAGCAAAATTTCTCTGTTGTATGCAGTAAAGGGGTAAATAACTGTAACTTGAACAGTGTAAGTCATGTTGGAGAAAAATAGCAGCTAAATGGAAAAAATGCCAAAAGGATGGAAAACCACTTAATTTGACAACATGAAAACTAAAGTTGCTGAAGTGCTGTACCTTAGACCCCCTGCAGCTACTGTCAGGGGTGATCATAATTTTACAAACTGGAAAAGCACATGAACAGAAACGGTCTTTAATTTTCACTCACAGAGTGTTATAAGTGCTGCTGTTCTCTGGAATATAAATTACTGACAGTGTCTCACATCCAGTGTTTGGTGTCCAGCTGCCCTTCATTGAGTTCTCAGCATGTGGAAAATGGCCTCGAACAGACATTTACTGTAAAAAAGTGAAATTAAATTGCAAAAACAAAAGAATCAACAAACTCCAATCAGAGTAAATTAAAAACAGACGGAAACAGATCATACATGTACTTATCAAAATCCTTTTGAATACATTGAAAATTTGTATCAGTGTGTGTTACATGTATTTGCATAGAGAAGCACTTTGCATGGGCAGCACATGCTTCAATGCTCTGGGACTGTTTATAGTCCTCAAGAGTTGGACACTTCAGGACTGACAGCTGTCCTTCATGGGAGTAAAACTCAAAACAACAATGATGAGTTCTATCAGTGTCTTCATCTTTGCACTTACACTTCTGCTCTGTATCCAAGGTAAGTTTGAAAATAAGATTATTCGGATATGTGTGCAATTATGTATGCATTAAAAATTATGAGATCTTACATTTATTATTAAACTTTTTTTCTTCTTTCAGAATCCAAAGGACAAATAACTGTGACTCAAAGTCCTGCAGTGAAAGCTGTTCTACCAGGACAGACAGTCAGTATGAGCTGTAAAACCAGTACTGCTGTGTACAACAACAACTATTTAAAGTGGTACCTACAGAAACCTGGAGAAGCTCCTAAACTCCTCATCTATCATGCTACTAACCGTCAGTCTGGTATTCCAGATCGATTCAGTGGCAGTGGATCTGGGTCTGACTTCACTCTGACCATCAGTGGAGTCCAGGCTGAAGATGCAGGACATTATTACTGTCAGAGTTTTCACTACCCTAATAGCGTCAGTGTGTTCACACAGTGTTATAGAGCCGTACAAAAACCTCCTCAGTCACACTTTACAGTTACTGCACTGCTGGGCTTGAAGGGGAAGGAAATAATGTCACACAGTCCACAGGCACTGATACAACAGAAGTACTTTATCTGACTGTTTCTAACAAAACTGATGACATGAAAAATTCATAATTTTCCAGCCATATTTCTTAAGAACATCTTTTTACTCCCTTCTAACATGCTTTATCATTATATAAACACACACACACATCGTCTGAACTGCTTGTCATATATGGGGTCGCAGGGAGCCGGAGCCTAACCCGGCAACACAGGGCGTAAAGGACACAACCAGGATGGGGCAGCAGTCCATCACAAGGCACCCCAAACGGGACGTGAACCCCAGACCCACCGGAGGGCAGGACCTGAGCCAACCTACTGTGCCACTGCACCCTCCATTACATAAGTACACAACCCCAGATATACAAATTCAGTCCAAAGTGACGATTCTCTGAGCCTTTCGTGCTCATTTTATACCCAGTATTAATAGTGTCACATTCTGCCACAACATGAAATCCCTCCTGCCCTCTTCCCTCTCCTCTGCTCTTCTAACCTCCTTCCCATCCACTGCACAATTCTCCAGTTGCTCTCCGCATGATGCACCAAACTCTTCCTTTTAACTCTCCTCTATCACCACATAATGAAATTTATTACATGTAAATCTCAACTTCCATGGCTATTAGGAATTATACCCACAGTCCTTGGGATTACTTTTACATTTATTTATTGAGATGGTGCTTTTCTCCAGAACAGCTTATAAGTTTATTTCCTCATTTTTACATCACAACAATTTCTACTTGAACAATTTAGAGTAAGTATTTTGTTCTCAAAGTACTCAAGCCATGAGCAGGATTAAAACCTGCATCCTTTGGATCCATAACCAGCTCTTCTCTTCACATAGCTGGAACGATCCAGAGCATTTTTCTTGTAATAAGTGTCATGGCTGATGTACACATGATCTCCAAGTGATCACCTGAGGTCCTGCTCTAGTTCAGATGATAAAATACAACACATCTGTGTTACATCACTGGAGATTCAAACATGCAACCTTTGGGTAAAAAGCAACAGGTCTTCAAGTCAAGTTCAAGTTGCTTTTTATTCTTTTTCCTCTATACAGTTTGCGTATAGTGGAACAAAGTGTCCTTTCTTCGGAGACCATGATGCAACTCAGAACATAGCACAAGACAATAAAGAAATATACAAGACAGGACGTGTTGTAACAATCTGGCTAATGAGTTAGCCCAGATCCTCACGTGGATTCCAGAAAGGTGTATAATTATATAAACCCAGACAGACACGGAAAAAAGGAAGCCCTTCTTTTTAATATCTTGTAGGCAACTATGGATGACATATTTCACATAGCTGTCTTTACGATAAAATAAACAACATTAAAGTAAACTCCAAAACGTGCGAGGCACAAAATGTGTACACGACCAAGTATATCAGCCTGCGCGCGCGCGGGAGAGAGGACCGAGGGGAGGAGCAACCCCTTAGTCTCCACCATAATACATCATCATTACAGTGTGTATGGCTGCGAGCTGTAGGCAGTTGGGGTGTAGTGTAGTGCTGAGTCAATTGTTTGACGGAATCAGGTGAGTGGTGGGAAGCAGCTGGGTGTTCAGTCTTATCACTACACTACCAATCACCCAGTGGTGTTTTTTTGTTTAACCTGGAGGAACACAAAACAATGGCCTTGAAGTGTAATTCCCTCATTTCCATAACCATAAATGTCTTTTCATGTTTAATTTCCTCTGTCATATATTGCTGGGGGGTGCAGTGGGTTGAACCAGGTCCTACTCCCTGGTGGGGCTGGGGTTTGAGTCCTGCTTGGGGTGTCTTGCGGCGGACTGGCATCCCATTCTGGGTGTGTCTCCTCCCCCTCCAGCCTTACGCCCTGTGTTACCACGTTAGGCTCTCTCTCCCCGCGACCCTGTATGGAAAAAGCGGTTCAGGCAGTATATTACCAGTATATGTCATACACTCACCATCTGAAACCACTTTTCCCATATGGGGTCGCAGGGAGAACAGGGAGGACAACCTTTCTCTCTCCAGCAAACGTGGAGCGATGATGCTGGCGAGTCCTGGCGACTCTCTCTGTGGTCCGGAGGCCCGCTAGCTGTTCGACTCGCATAGCTTATGGGAACAACGGAGTGAAAACGAACCCGGTTTTAACTCGCCCGGTCTTCTCAGAAAAAAAAAACTCCCTTTTTACTCACACAATTTTCCAACCTCTTCTCTCTACTCCTTCCTCTTCCCCCGGAACTTCCCCCCCACAAAGGTTGCGCGCATTTTCCCAACCAGCACCAAATGACATTTTTCCTGCCAGTAAGCACCAAAAAAAAAAAAAACTTACAATATAGGGACAAAAAAACATCACATTACAAAACCATAACCTTCTGAATATTTATACAACTATTTTACACCCATAACTTTACACACCAAATACACAAACATGAGAACAGATTACATGGGGGCTACACAGTAAGTAAGAAAAAAGGACAGCTGGTAGTGCAGTGATTAGAAGTGCTGTCTTTAGACCCAAAGGTTGCAGGTTTGAATCTCATCTCCAGCTGTAGTACCCTTGTGGAAGCTGCTTACCCTGAATTGTGTCGTTGACCCATGAGCAACACCTGGTGCCACTTAGGAAGCTGCCAATAAAAGGCAGCCGTGGAGGTTCTCAGATTATGGAACCTCTGCAAAGATCTGCTGCTGTAGTCCTTTGTCTGGGCTTTTGAAGTCTCTTGTTTCTCTGGATTCCTTGACTTTGTCCTGTTTCAGGACAATGAGTATTGTGTTCTCCATTGTATGATGTTTGCCCATTGGCTCACCTTTGCCTGCTCCTTGAAACATTAAAACCTGGAACCTGGGCTCTGCATTTATGTCCTCTGCATCTCTGTCTCAGAGCCCATGTGACAAGTTGCTCTAGCAAAACTTCTTTGTTGTATACAGTAAAGGTGATCATGATTTTACAAACTGGAAAAGCACATGAACAGAAACAGTCATTAACTGTCACTCAAAGAGTGTTATAAGTGCTGCTGTTCTCTGGAATATAAATTACTGACAGTGTCTCACATCCAGTGTTTGGTGTCCAGCTGCCCTTCGCTGAGCTCTCAGCATGTGGAAAATGGCCTCGAAAATTTCTGCGGAACTCATTCAGGATTTGTGTTTCTTTGTGGTTGCGCTACCATTGTGTAACTGCTTGTATCAATAATGTGAGCAGAAATGTATATAAACTCACATGACAGAGCGATGAAATACAGGAATCACAGGAAATGGTTCTTGTTGAAATGAATATTTTTACTGCAGGTGCAGGATTTACAAACAGACCTTGTGGCTCCATACATGCAGCTCCCTCTCAGTCCTTCTCCCTGCCCCTGTGCTGCACAAAGCAGCTCATCTGGACATTTGAGTGGCCTCTCTGCTGTCAGTCCACCATAGGAATCGAGTACCTTGACATGTTCATCTCACACCTTATTACTACTCATCATTAGGAGGACAGATTATATTTTATGATTTTACATTTGCGTTTAGCTGATGCTTTTCTCAAAAGCAACTATGTAATGCTCCTTGAAATTATTTATACAGCTGGGACTTTTTTGCTTACTGTTAGAAATTTGGTATTTTTATACATAAATCTGTGACAGTGTATAATGTGCAGTGACAATGTGAACAGCAGAAAAGTCAGTCAATCTACAGTTTTTTTTTTCCGAACAGACATTTACTGTAAAAAAGTGAAATTAAATTGCAAAAACAAAAGAATCAAAAAACTCCATACAATTAATCAGAGTAAATTAAAAACAGACGGAAACAGATCATACATGGACTTATAAAAACGTTTTTGAACCCACTGAAAATGTCTAACAGCATGCGTTTGATGTATTTGCATAGAGAAGCACTTTGCATGGGCAGCACATGCTTCAGTGCTCTGGGACTCTTTATAGTCCTCAGAGTTGGACACTTCATGACTGACAGCTGTCCTTCATGGGAGTAAAACTCAAAACAACAACGATGAGTTCTATCAGTGTCTTTATCTTTGCACTTACGCTTCTGTTCTGCATCCAAGGTAAGTTTTAAATCAAAATTATTCCAATATGTGTGCAATTCTGTATGCATTAAATATCATTGTTATTAACTAAATTTTTTAAAAATAATTATGAGGTCATAGATTCATTATTAAACTTTCTTTTTCCTTTCAGAATCCAAAGGACAAATAACTGTGACTCAGAGTCCTGCAGTGAAAGCTGTTCTACCAGGACAGACAGTCAGCATGAGCTGTAAAACCAGTACTGCTGTGTATAACAACAACCAGTTATACTGGTACCTACAGAAACCTGGAGAAGCTCCTAAACTCCTCATCTATGAGGCTTCTAACCGTCAGTCTGGGATTCCAGATCGATTCAGTGGCAGTGGATCTGGGTCTGACTTCACTCTGACCATCAGTGGAGTCCAGGCTGAAGATGCAGGACATTATTACTGTCAGAGTTTACATGAAATAAGTAGCAGCGATGTGTTCACACAGTGTTATAGAGCCGTACAAAAACCTCCTCAGTCACACTGTATAGTTACTGCACTGCTGGGCTTGAAGAGGAAGGAAATAAACTCACAGTTTGCAGACAGTTATCCAGCCAAAGTGCTTTATTTGAATGTTAATTACAAAATTGATGACATATTTCAGAACCGCCTGTCCCATACAGGGTCACGGGGAACCGGAGCCCAACCCGGCAACACAGGGCGTAAGGCCGGAGGGGGAGGGGACACACCCAGGACGGGACGTGATGACATATTTCTCAAAAAAATTTCTTTCACTCTATTGTAATATGTTTCAGTCATAAGCCTCTGTCAATCCACCATAGGAACCAAGTACCCTGACATGTTCATCTCACACCTCATTACTACTTATTTTTATGTGGACAGATTATATTTTTGATGCCGTTTTCAGCCCCATTCACTAGTTAATGTTGTAATATTGTAATATTGATCCCCAGTTCCAGAAATATTGGGACAGTTTGGAAAATGCCAATGAAAACAAAGAGAAGTGATTTGTAAATTTATTTTGAATCATATTCAAACAAAAACAGTATGAATACAAGGTATCTCATGTTTTTTATTAATCAGTTGCATTTTTTCTTGAAGAAAAACATTTTTTTCTGAAATTGATTCCTGCAACACATTCCAGAAAAGTTGGGACAGGGGGAGTTTAGGACTAATAATGATGTGACAAGTTGAAATGACAAGGTGATGTGAAACAGGTGATGTTAAAGAGGTGCAGTAACTGTGATAGAGTCTATAAGGAGCCTCCACAAAAAGCAGAGTCCTTCGAGAGCAACGATGGGTGGAGGTTTGCCAGTTTGGGAAAAAGATGTGTCTGTGAATAATCCTTTTCAGATCCATTTTAACCGGAACAATTTACAGTAAACTAACTGGGGATTTAAGTCTTCTGGATTAGACCGTGTCGTGTGGGACACTGGTTCCAGCATTTCGCTTCCCCTGTTGGAAGCATCTTTAGGGAGCTGCCACATCTCGTAAAGGCTAGATGTGAACTGGAGTGTTTCACGAGGGTGGGTGTATTTATGGGCGGGATCAGGGTCGGAGGTCGTAGCGGGTGGTCCTGATAGGTGGTGCCCCTGCTGTGTTTTCCACTTGTCTCACGAGATGTAGATCTCCAGTCAGTTGACACCAGTCGCGGAAGCCTACGGGTTTTGGTAATTTACTGTAAGTATTTTGTTCCGAAAGTACTAAAGCCATGAGCAGGATTAAAACCTGCATCCATTGGATCCAAAACCAGCTCTTCTATTCACTTAGCTGGAACGATCCAGAGCATTTTTCTTGTAATAAGTGTCATGGTTGATGTACACATCACCTCCAAGTGATCACCTGAGGTCCTGCTCTAGTTCAGCAGACAAAATGCAACACACCTGTGTTACATCACTGGTCATTATAGCAGCGATACGAAGCCACAAAGGCTGCAGAATCTCACGACATTACAGTTTATTAGGGTGTAAACCAGAACTCAGCTCTTACCACACCCACCGCGACGACCCTGTCCTTGTCTGTGTCCCTATTTGTGTCTTATTCTCCAAAGATCCATCCTGTCTCTTCCCTTTCCTGGGTGTTCACCTTTTCTGACCGCAGTCCAGTGTGTCTTTGCTCCATCTTACATCTGCAATTCATTGCAATCATTGGAAGGAAATAAAGGAACACGTAATATGTATAGAAGTATGAAGGAATTAATATATAAATTGTAATCGTCATTAAACTTCATTTTCTGGATTCTTTGTCCAAGGTCATTTGTCCATTTGAATAAGAGACTTTACAATGAGCTGAATATTAAAATTGCTCCTCACCCTAAGACTTACGTAGTATTTATTTGTTCATCTGACACTTTTCTCCAAAAAAACTTACAATCATTCACCCATTTATACAGTTAGGTTGTATTACTAGAGCAGTTTAGAGTAAGTTTTTTTAAGGGTATAAAAGCTGAAAGGGAGATTCAAACCTGCAACCTTCAGGTCAAAAAGCAACATGTCTACTACCCTACCAGCCACCCGGAGGGGTGGTCTTGAAGTGTAATTCCATTTCTATAACCATCAGTGTATTTTCGTATTTAATTTCTTCTCTCATATAATACCAATATATTACCTGTACAATTGTGAAATAATAAAATAAATTAGAAAATAAATCTATTGGAGATATATATATATATATATATATATATATATAAAATTGTCATGTCCACACCCACACCAGACACCAATGAAGCACCTGATGACAATCATAGCACTCGACTTTAAAAGACCCTCCGCAGGCTCTTTGGACTTGAGGAATCACATTGAGATAACTGCCCCCCTTTGTGCTGATGTTGCAGTCTCCTTGGATCCTGGTCCCTGTTCTTCATTTCCTGGCCTTTGACCTTCGCCTCGCCCCCGAGTTTGTCTACAGATTTTCGCTCCCACTCTGACCACCAGTTGACCGAATCCTCGCCCGTCCCAGACAACGAGAACTCGCTTGACTTCTCGGTTCCTGACAAACAATGCTGCACGTGGGTCCAGCCTTCCCTGCGGCCTCAGTTCCACTTGACAATAACAAATGTGTTTATTTTGATTTCTGTATGATGTCTGTTACTGTGATGGTCAGTGTCACAATTTAATGGTGACTCCACAAGAATGGATACGGGGTGACAAATGCACATCATTTTAATATAATATATACAATGATATAAAATTTATAAAGGAATGATGAAAATACACAAAGTGTAAAATCCAAAGTCTAAAATCTGCATTTTGTACTGAAAACTGTCTCAAATTCGTGGCTGTTTCCTGCAATAAGCAGAACAAACTGTTCCTTTGCAATTGAAAACCACCACAGGAGCCAGCAACTTTACACACACACACACTTTCGGAACCGCTTGTCCCATACGGGGTCGCGGGGAACCGGAGCCTACCCGGTAACACAGGGCATAAGGCCGGAAGGGGAGGGGACACACCCAGGATGGGACACCAGTCCGTCGCAAGGCACCCCAAGCGGGACTCGAACCCCAGACCCACCGGAGAGTAGGACTGTGGTCTGCGCCACCGCACCCCCCGCTCCGACACAACAGTTAAAAAAAAAAGAATAAGTAATAAAATATAAAAATGTATATAAAATCTGTATGCATATATGACAAAAAAGCAAAATATATAAATATCTATAAACAGATGTACAACATAAAAATTTGTGCAGCATAAGATGCAGTGCAATGTGATGTGCACCAATGCAATGTAATGTGCAAGATGACGCAGGTAGTTCAGTTAGAGTTTGTATATATGAAATGAAATAGCAGAGGTGGAGTGGTTCCTGGAGGTGACTGGTTTTTTAGTCCTTGGTGTTGTATTGGTTGAGGGCCTGAACCGCCTGAGGGAAGAAGTTCCTTTTCCTCCTCTCTGTATTGGCCTTTAGGGAGCAGAAGCACTTCCCTGACTGCAGGAGAGAGAAGAGTCCGTTGCTCAGATGGCTGAGGTCTTCCACTATTTTCCTGACCTTGTTCCAGTACCACTTGCTGTAGATGGACTGCAGGTCAGGGAGCTCCATTCGGATGGTACGTTCAGCTGACAGCACCACCCTCTGTAGAGCCCGTCTGTCCTGCTGGCTGCTGTTCCCAAACCAGGCTGTGATGCTTCTTCTCATGATGCTCTCAGTGGTGCAGGTGTTAAAGTTTCTCAGCACTATAGAGGGCAGTCTGAAGTCTCTCAGGCATCTAAGGTGATTGATAGAGATGCTGCCAGGCCTTCTTCACCAGGGTGTTAACATGACAGGACCATGACAAGTCCTGTATGACATGAACAGCCAGGTACTGGAAACTGTCCACTCTCTCCACTGGAGTCATTTCTCTTACTTTAACTTTATCTTTGTTTATTTTTTTTCAATTATTATTTATTTTTCTCATATTTTATCTTGGGGGGGCGTGGTGGCGCAGTGGGTTGGACTGGGTCCTGCTCTCCAGTGGGTCTGGGGTTCAAGTCCCACTTGGGGTGCCTTGCAATGGACTGGCGTCCCGTCCTGGGTGTATCCCCTCCCCTTCTGGCCTTACGCCCTGTGTTGCGGGGTCATGCTCCGGCTCCCCGCAACCCTGTCTGGGACAAGCTTTTCAGAAAATATGTGTGTGTATTTTTTATCTTTTTAGTCTAGTAGTTAGTTATTGTGAACTGTAGTGTAGTAGGAACACATACACACACACACACACACACACACACACACATACACACACACACACACACACCCACACACACACACACACACACACACACCTGCCTCAGCGCAGGGTCTTTCAGGCAGTGAAACCGCACCAAGAACCGTTGGGCTGAAACTGACATTTGCATGGGCAGGACGCTTCTGCTGCTCCCAGAATAGAGCAGGCAAATGTGCCCCCGTCCCCAGGGGGCTGCTGTGAGGTGGGGGCTTACGGTAAATCAAGAGACACCAGAAAGAATCATCTGACCCTTTACATGGAGTTTGAGTCAACTTGTACTTCCATTTCTGTGTGTGTCTGTGCAGCACAGAGCATGATGTAGTTCACGTAAAACTCTTTGTCTTTCTTCAGCTCACAGTTGTTACAGTAGTTAGAGCAGGAAGGGACAATCAGTGCAGTATTTTCCTTTCCGCTCATAGAACAGAAACACTAAACGTAGGTTATGCAGCACTTGTCTGAACACTTTTTTGAAGAGTTAAAGAGACGCTCAAGACCAAACGTTCAAGAAACCATTATGTTTTCATGATCTTTTCACATGTGTGTGAGTCCCCATGATTTAGGGATTCTCCTCCTTCCCTGTCAGTGTGGGGTCACAGGGAGCTTCTGTCTCTCACACTGAACACACACTTATTGCAACTAGTTTTATTGTTTGTGTAAAGGAAACACAAATAGAAACTGGCTGTAAATGTATGTAAGAATCTGCAGAATATTATTGTAGATGATAAACAGAATTTATTATGACAATGGGGGGGTGCGGTGGCGTAGTGGGTTGGACCGCAGTCCTACTCTCCGGTGGGTCTGGGGTTCGAGTCCCGCTTGGGGTACCTTGCGGCGGACTGGCGTCCCGTCCTGGGTGCGTCCCCTTCCCCCTCTGGCCTTACGCCCTGTGTTGCCGGGTAGGCTCCGGTTCCCCGTGACCCCGTAAGGGACAAGCGGTTCTGAAAATGTGTGTGTGTGTGTGTAAATGTATGTAAAAATCTGCAGAATATTATTGTAGATGATAAACAGAATTTATTATGACAATGGGGGGGTGCGGTGGCGTAGTGGGTTGGACCACAGTCCTGCTGTCCGGTGGGTCTGGGGTTCGAGTCCCACTTGGGGTACCTTGCGACAGACTGGCATCCCGTCCTGGGTGTGTCCCCTCCCCCTCCGGCCTTACGCCTTGTGTTGCCAGGTAGGCTCCGGTTCCCTGTGACCCCATATGGGACAAGCAGCTCTGAAGGTGTGCGTGCGTGTGTATTATGACAATGGCAGTCGTGTGTGTGTGTGTGTCATTATGGTAACAGGCAAACTGTTTCTGTTTGATATACATCATCCGTTAAATAATGAAACATTTTCCTTCAAGGAAGACAAACAGTATTAAATGACAAAATTATTTGTATTTCGCTTCCATTTTTTTAAATATAAATTTTCATTGAATTAATACATTTCCTTGTACTTTCTATGCCTTCTTTGCGAACAGGACTGTGCTCATCATTTGAAATGAACACTTATATTACAGTTCATGTGACACAATATGTATTAATAAGGGAAACAACAACTGCGTATTTGATTCAATAAACGTTTATTATTCTCAGCTGCATTTCAGACGTCACTCAAGCACAAGATCACACAGTGTAACACACCAATAATCTAATACAGAACAGGAGCAGAGGACACACTGGATAATACTGAGAAGCTCAAGGTAAAGGGTCTCACATATATAGTGGAGCAAAGCACATTATTAACCTCTATGTTACTAGTTACGAAAACAGTAAGAGTGGAGTAGAGCACAGAGTAAAAACACAGTAATGAGACGCCCATCTACACGGGGCAGTCGGCTCTCTTCATCGTCTCCAGAACTGGAGTCTGGGAGCCCTGAGTGGCCTTGCAGACCACCGTGCCCGCCTTCGTCCACTCGTCCGCAGGGAGGGTCAGCGTGCTGCTCCAGCTGTACTTGCCGTCCTTGTCCAGGAGTCCGCGGCTCGCGTCCCCAGGCTTGGTCCTGCCGTCCACCGTCCACTCCAGCTTCCAGTCGGAGGGGAAGCCCTTGTTGGCCAGACACGTCAGCGTGGCCTTGTTCTTACCGGACACCTCTTGACTGGACGGGGGCAGGACCGTGAGGACGGGGGCAGCGTTGCCTAGGAGACGGCAGAGGTCAGAGGTCAGAGAGAGGGCAGCGAGTGGACGGAACACCTTTAACAGCGGACATCGCATTGTGTCTCATCACCTGTACGTAGCGGAGGAGGAAAAGAGCTGTTAGTTAACGCTCAAAGGAGGAATGGATAGGCAGTTTATGAATGTAGCCCACAGTATGTATGAGGTGTATCAAAATGTGCCATTAATACAAGAGAACAGATCCTTATTCCTTTAGAGGTCATTTTTACCTCCGCAGCTCAGTATTACAAACCATAATGTGTCACTTTTCCACCCTTCTGGACATGTTCATACAGCCCTTCCGTACACTGCTTTTCTTCATTTTATAACACACTGATTGAAAGTGTATCAGTGATGGACTGAATTCAGTTCAAAGTCAAGACAACTGGATACATATTGAATTAATGACCAAACTGGCAAAGCGCATCAATTATTTATCACATTGTTTGTATTATTTTCATCTTAATTATTACTGACAGCTGAAAAATAAACATTAATTCGAGGAACAAATAATGAATTTATAAAACAGTGAAAAGCAGAAGAAACATTTTTTTACAGGTTTAAATGTAAATCAGAAAATCCGTAGCGAACAAACAGTAAAAGAGACTTTTATCGCATATTATCGTTATTTATCGCATTTATTATTATGTATTTATCGTTGTTTTCTGTGTTGCTGTCAATATTTCGAACATCATTTGAAACTGTTGTAACCAAACCAAGGTACAGTGTAACGACTTTGAAAAGAGCTGGAAACACTCTGTTGAAACATTTTTACAGGTTTAAATATAAATCAGAAAATCCGTGAACAGAGTAAAGACGCTTATCGCCATATTAATTATCGTTATTTATCGCATTGATTTTTATTTATCGTTGTTATCTATGAGTTGTCAACATTTTGCTACATCAACGATTTGAAGCTCTTTTTCCAAACGTTAAGTGTAACGACTTGACTGAAAGAGCTGAAAATACACGTGAGACACTCAGCTTAAGAATATGTACTAAGGGAATAAAACGAGTTACATTCATTACTTTACAGTGTTCAGGATATAATGCAGAAAAAGTTTCTTACTTCCAACTTCCAGCCTGGTTCCTCCGCCGAAAGTGACCCACAGTGATTCAGACCCAATTTGTGCTCGTACAAAAACCTCCAGCGCCCAGTGTACCGTCAATATACCGTATTTACCGGCATTTCATGGTAAATACTAATTTAGTCTCATGTCTGGTGTCTTCAAGACAAGAATCACAGCGGTGTGTCCATGACTGATGTGAAAAGGAGCTTTTAAGTTTTATAATAAAATGCACCGCACCGTCAGATCCCCTGCTCTTGTCTTTTCTACTGACAAGTTTATTTTTAGTTTTCTGACGAAATGAAGCGAAAAAGACAAACAAGAAAAAAAAAAAAAGGAACATATTTTCCGAATGAGGAAAAGTTTACACAAATAATTAAAACCCTGAGCAAAATGTTTCTCAGAAAACATCTGGTAGGAGCACATTAGAGAATGAATATGAAGTATAAATATGACAATACAGTGAAACAGAGAACAAAGGAAAAACACATAAAAAGTATCTGTGCAGAGCTTTGATGTCGATGGTATTGAGTTAAAAGATGAAATACTTACTGCCAACTTCCAGTTTGGTGCCGCTACCAAAAGTCCTCCACAGTGAGTGAAAGTCATTGAGGGGCTGGACAAAAAGTCCTGTGAGACACCAGTGTGTCTCTCACTGCTCACCGTGGATTATTGTCATGATGACACACAGCACCACTGAACACACCTTTTCAACACAGATTCCACTATTGCATATTTTAATCAGTTATATTGAATTTTTCTCTTATTTTCTGTGTTTATTCCATCTTTCATTATGTAAAACTGAGAAGCTGAATGTTAAATACCAGCAATAACTTTTGAGTCGTCAATATCAGACTATGCAGCAAAACAAGACCCTCTCAAACCAATGGTCTCTAAACTCATATCATGTCCATGTCACGACCCCAAGGGCGAAATCCCTGATGTCCAGCATCAATCTAACTGCATCAACACACCTGGCCTTAGCTGGCCTCAGTTGACCTCAGTTGACCTCAGTTGGCCTCAGTTGACCTCAGTTGACCTTAGTTGACCAGCTGAACAGCTCCCAGTCCTATAAAAAGGCTGAAGTCATGTCACTGGTTTGTGGCTTATTGATCAGCATTTTACTACTTTCCTGTGGCTTCCCTCATGATATTTGTTTACCAAGCTGTTTCCCAACTTCTGTTCCACTGTGTTTCTGCTCCAGTCCTTTGTGATTCTCTCCACATCTCGTGTTCCATCTCCGTCGAAATCCAGTCTCAGTGTATTTGTGTTGTACACCAACAACTATTTAATTTACTGTAAGAAGAGCCTGTGTGTCTCTTTCTTCTGTATTCATTGTGTTACCATTGCACTTAATTTCTCTACACTTGTGTATAGACGTTGCTGCTGAGATAATCGCACCTGCGTCTGTGTCCATTTCACGTCCAGATGTTGCGGGGCCCAGTTTTGAATTTCTAATTTTGTTAATGACCTCAAGATTTCAGAAGATAAATCAAATTTATTTTCAGTATTGATGGACACTGTATGCAGTTCTACAGTTTTAACTCTCTTATTCAGTCCATTTATAACTACCTACAATACCTGTAACTGAGAGTACATGGTACTGACTGCAATTCACTGCGATTGAGACATGTTACCAGATGATGGAGCTGTGGCACATTGATCAAAAGTGGGACATTAGAGGAGGTTCTAGGATGTAACTTGTGTCATGCTTGCAGGCAGGAACAAAGGCAACGTACCCAATTGCAGGTGCACCGCTTATTGCAAAGCGTGGGCAGACAAGGGGCAGGTGAAATAACAAAATCAAAGGACAGGCACCAAGTTAACGTGGAGCAACCGTCGTTCGGAGGAAAATCCAAAGTCGTGGTCCAGAAACAAAGCTGTGGGTCGGGATATCAGGGAGACGTAGGCACAGGGTAAGGAGACACGGAAACAAGGACACCGGGGAACTCGCAGGAATGAAAGGAATACAAGAGTAATAACTTTAAATTTACATTTATTCATTTAGCAGACACTTTCCTCCAAAGCGGCGTACATCTCGGCGAAAATACAATTTGTGCATTACATTAGGAGAAAGAGAGACAGAGTAGCAGACATGTGATTCTTAAGGAAACTTAGTTTGTTTCTTTCCAGTTTATGTTCTGATGTTCATTGCACAAGTATGTGCACAAAACTCAGCACAGAATAATCCTGATCACCTCCCTACAATTTTTTTTTTAAAGGTACACAAATGTTTATGTACAATACAAAATAGGAGTAGAGGTTGTGTAAAGGCTTATCTGGGAATTATCATAAAGTTATGGTGCATGAACATTTACACCACACATGAGCATTTGAAATCATGGGCGAAGTGAGTTCGGAAGAGGTGAGTTTTTAGACCCTTCTTAAATGTGGACAGAGATTCAGCAGTTTTGAGTGATGGGGGAGGTCATTCCACTCCAACGGAGCCAGAACTGAGAACTTCCATGCTTCATCTTTCATGTGCAGGACCACCAAGCGGGTCAAAGTAGACCAGCGAAGTGGTCTGATTGGGGTGTAGCGGTCGATCAAGTCTTGTAAATAGCTAGGAGCAGTTCCACTGATGCCTTTGTAGGCAATAGGTAGGGTCTTGAATTTGATCCGGGCAGCTATAGGATGCCAGTGCAGAGAAATGAGTAGGGGAGATACATGGGAATGCTTTGGCAAGTCAAACACAACTTGTGCGTGTGGAAATGTCTCATGCTCCAGGCGGAAAGGAGAGGAAGAGCTTGGTATCATCAGCGTACCAGTGGTATTTGAATCCATGGGAGGCTATGACCAGACCGAGGTAGGAGGTGTAGATGGAAAAGAGGACCCAGTACCGAGCCCTCCGGGACACCGTTCAAAGAGGCAGAGGAGAAGAATAGGAGCACCGTCAGACTACTTGATAGGATCTGTCAGATAGGTAGGACTCAAACCATCTTCGTGCCGCACCTTGGATCCCAAGCTGACTAAGAGAGGACAGTAGAATCCAGTGGTTGACAGTGTCAAATGCTGCAGACAGATCAAGGAGGATGAGGACCGAGGAGAGGGAGGCAGTTCTAACAGCTTGGACAGCGTGAGATACCGCCAGAAGGGGGTCTCAGTGGAGTGACCAACTTTGAAACCAGGCTGATAACCATCGAGGAGATGGTTCTGGGTGAGGAATTCAGAGCGTTGATCACAGGCCGTCCGCTCTAGAGTTTTAGACAGGAACAGGAGGAGGAAGACTGATCTGCAGTTTTGAACCAAGTTGGGATCCAGGGAGAGTTTCTTTAACAGAGGTGAAATGAGAGCAGTTTTGAAGGCAGCTGGGAAACAGCCAGAAGGGAGCGAGGAGTTGGTGATCTTAGAGGTGAAGGTGGAGAGTTGCGGGGAGATGGTCTGTAGGAGTGACGATGGGATCAGATCAAGTGACCAGGCGGTGGCTCTGTCTGATATCAGGAGGCTGGAGATTTCAGATTCAGAGAGCGGATTGAATTTAGAGAGCATCACTTCACAGGGTCATGCTGAGAACTTGTCCATAATCGCATTGACTTTGTCTCTGAAAAACAAAGCAAATTCATCAGCAGTGAGAAAAGACAGAGGAGGGGGCGGCAGAGGACCCAGGAGGGATGAGAAGCTGGCAAAGAGTCTGTGTGGTTTTTTAGCTGCAAACTGTATTTTGTTGTGGTAGAAGGTAATTTTAGCTCAAGAGACAGCAGAGAAAAAAGTAGCTAAGAGTTGTTTGCAGGCATCCAGGTCCGAGCGAATCTTGGATTTTCGTCATATTCACACCGGTCCTGTTTGCATGTAATGTATCAGTCAGCCATGGGGTGGCACTGGGGTGTGCTGGTCTGGAAGATAATGGACAGAGAGAGTCAAGGGAGGAAGACAGGGTTAGAGAGGAAAGTGTTAGTGGCATCGTCTGTTGATAGATCCGAGAATTGCGGACCAGAAGGGAGAGCAGACAGCATAGCAGAGGCAAAGCAGGAAGGTGAGAGAGATTTTGAGTGTCATGCTATTCTCCCGGAGCGGTTGCGTTGGACCCAAGTGTGGGGCACAGGAAGCTTGGTCAAGGGGCGGTTCAGTAGACATTGCCAGGGAACAGGCAAAGGGTCATGATGTACAAGCAGAGTCCAAAGGGGCAAATCCAAGAACCGTAATCCAAGAAACAGGCGAGCGATCAGGCAAACCAGCGAGTTGGAGACGAGGAGCAGGGCGAGGGGTGTGGAGCAGGGCGAGGAACGAGGATCGAGAAGCAGGGCGAGGAACAAGGAGCAAGACTAGGAGCGCAAGTGATCAATAAGGCTGAACAAGGTTCCGCATCAGACTGTGTTCTGCAGCCCCTTTTTAAGTTTGTGCTTGATAATTCGAAGCAGGTGTTCCCTGTTGTGGCTCTGTGGGGGGCGTGACAGGTAAACCTTGGTCAGTCACGACTATTCGCTGCTGTATCTACATATTCAAGTTAATTTACACTGTAGCACAAGAGACAGTCCTAGAAAAAGTGGCGTGAGCCGTAGGAGCACAATAAATAAATAAGTAGAGGAACAGTGTGTTGGAAGAATTTAACCCTTCAAGTACATTTTTGGAGGAAAATTCGCGACTTGGAAGCAGAGGATCCAGTTGTTGTGCAGCGAGTTATTTTTCTTTACAGTGACATGTGCCTTTGAGGCTTTGTACAAAGTGCCATGTGTCACGTTCGAGTGACTTGTGCAGTCTTTTCTTTTGTATATATAGTGTGTGTGGTTCTTCTCTGCTCGTCCTTTACAGTGTATATAAAGTAATGCTTTATGAGACATGTTGTTATGAGACATTTAAAACAATATATGGCGACTGGTAAAGAAGAATTTTTTAGAAAACTGTCCTTCCTGTAATGGGGGTGTGGTGGTGCAACGGGTTTGCTCAGGTCCCACTTTCTGGTAGGTCTGGGCTTAGAGTCCCGCTTGGGGTGCATTGCGACAGTCTGGCGTCCCATCCTGGGTGTGTCCCCTCCCCCTTCAGCCTTTTGCCCTGTGTTGCCACTTTAGGTTCTGGTTTATTGCGACCCCCACACTGGAAAAGCAGTTTCAGCCAGTATATGTGTGTGTGTGTGTGTGTGTGTGTGTGTGTGTGTGTGTGTGTGTGTGTGTGTGTGTGTGTGTCCTCTCTGTGTAACATGGTTTTCCAAATTCCAGTCTCCACATACAGTGACAAAAAAACAGGCTCCCTCTTCTGGTAAACTTCTTTTTTCTTGTGCTAAACCCCAATCTATGGTTATAAATTAATGAGATTTTTATAATATAGTTAATTAAGAAAGAGAATTTTCAGTACTGGAGGGGTTTTAGCTCTTTTTTTCAGACTTTCACAAACTGGGTATTTTTATATATAAAACTATGACACAATGTAAAATGTACAGTGACAATGTAAACAACAGCACAGAATTAAATCCCTTCTTTCAAACAGACATTTAGTGTAATAAATTAACTGAAATTGATACCTTATCAATCACTCACCATAAAAAGACAGAAAAACCAAAGGACTAAAAAGCAAAAAACAAAATCAACAACCTCCAAACCATTAATCACAGTAAATTAAAAAGAAACAAAGAAACAGATCATACAGGCTACTTATCAAAATGCTTTTGAACACATTAAAAATTTCTATCAGTCTGTGTTGCATGTATTTGCATAGAGAAGCACTTTGCATGGGCAGCACATGCTTCAATGCTCTGGGACTGTTTATAGTCCTCAGAGTTGGACACTTCATGACTGACAACTGTCCTTCATGGGATTAAAACTGAAAAGAACAATGATGAGTTCTATCAGTGTCGTCATCTCTGCACTTACACTTCTACTCTTCATCCAAGGTAAGAGTTTAAGGAATATTATCAAGATATGTGTGCAACTCTTTTCTGTGTGTGCATTAAAAAAATCACATTTATTACATTATATTAAATAACAAAATTATTTAGTGTGAGGTTCATTATGAAACTTTTATTTTTCTTTCAGAATCCCAAGGACAAATAACTGTGACTCAGAGTCCTGCAGTGAAAGCTGTTCTACCAGGACAGACAGTCAGTATGAGCTGTAAAAGCAGTACTGCTGTTGATGACAACACTGATTTAGCCTGGTACCTACAGAAACCTGGAGAAGCTCCTAAACTCCTTATCTACTATGCTACAACCCGTGCGTCTGGGATTCCAGATCGATTCAGTGGCAGTGGATCTGGATCTGACTTCACTTTGACCATCAGTGGAGTCCAGGCTGAAGATGCAGGAGATTATTACTGTCAGAGTTACCATAGTGGTGATGTGTTCACACAGTGTTATAGAGCCGTGCAAAAACCTCCTCAGTCACACTGTACAGTTACTGCACTGTACTGCTGCACCTGGGACCCCCTGCAGCTGCTGAGGACGAAGGTGGTTTAAAACATTTCATGGTTATTTTCCTTCATATTACTATTTTTATGAAACCTCTGTATTGAGTTAGTTTCATTTTACCCTGAATTCAACCATAGATCTGTGAGCCTTACAATTATCACATGACCACGGTCGCGGGGAGCAGGAGCCTAACCCGGCAACAGATGGCATAAGGATAGAAGAGGGAGAACACACCCAGGACGGGACACCAGTCCACTGCAAGGCACCCCAAGCAGGACTCGGACCCCAGACCCACCAGAGACCAGCACCCGGTTCAACCTACTGCGCCACTGCTCCGCTGCACCCCCCTGTGGTTCAGTTTAGTTCAGTTCAATTCAATTTATTTTTATAGAGTGCTCTTCTCACATAGTGACACAGTGGTTCGGATGAAGCTGACTGCAGTGTATTTCACCAAATGTGTGAAGCAGAACAGATGCTGGTCATGATTTCCCAGGAGATCTTATAGACTAACTGCTGGTTCCACTGGTAACATTGACTTTTCTGTCAAGGACATGAACACAGTAATAATGTAAACCCAGGTATAAAGGTCTTACTTTGAGACTGTGACAAAATATAAACAAAACTACGAAAAAAAAAACTTTACAGCAACATCTGGGAACTAGTTAAGTATGAGCGTACAATGTGAGATTCTGCAAAAATTTTAAACCTATGCTTGCAGAAGTAATGTGGAGAAAATCATGAAAAGCATCTAAGTGTCATGTCTCCTGTGAGCAGTAATGAAACAAACCACCAGAGGCCTGGGTCCAAATCATGGTATTTGTTTAAAGAGCCCTTTGTTTCACTTTGCTCTCTTCTCCTTTCACACCTGCGCTTTCTCTTCTAATTTACTCTGTACACTCATATTTACACTCTACATGTGAGTTTCACACCCCAAAATACATATGGGCATGCTAAAATAATACACATCTGTGTCTGTGTGGTCCCTGGATGTCACAGTAAGATAAGGCAGGGTTCAGCCTGGACAGGCTTATTATTCAGAAAAAACTATATTTTTGCTCATTGTGCATACAATCTATTCCTATAATAGTTATTTTATTCATTGTCTACTATTTCTTTCACTATAGACAGCACGCAGACACTGTGCTTCTTCTGTAACAATAACAGCAACTACATATATTTCATACTATAGATGTTCAAAATAGGAATTAAAGTGTAAAAGCTTTTCAAAAGGACACGATAAAAGACAATGTATTACAAAGATCTGTCTACTCTTTTCTGTTAAAGAAACTAGATTAGGAAACCAAAACTGTAACCAGCTAGAGGTGTGAGTCCTTGCATGTAGAAATATCCTGTGACACGGAGTGAGGGGGAAAACCGTCAGCACCAAGGACAGCTCCTTGGCATCAGAATAAGGAGCACGGAGACCTGTTCCATTCCAGCTCATGTGAACTGCATTCAAATACAAGCAGAAGGAAAGAAAAGAAGCGAAAGAAGACAGCAAGAGCTAGCTTAAGACACAATGTTTCACAGTAAAGACCATATGACCACCTTCCTCCTTGTATGGTGGCAATTGACATAGCATTTACATTTGTTTTGCTGACATTTTTTTCAAAGCAACTTGCAAGGCTTATTTGCTTCCAATTATGTGCTCATGCACACAGCTGGGTAATTTTCCTGGAGCAATTTAGAGCAAGTACCTTGCTCAAGGGTACTCCAGCCAGAAGTGGAATTTGGACCTTTTACTTTTTGGGTCCAAAGGCAACAAATCTAACCACTACTACACCAGCAGGTTGGAGCCCCTTTTGCCTTCAGAACTGCCTTAATTCTTTGTGGCACAGATTCAACAAGGTGCTGGAAACATTCCTCAGAGATTTTGGTCCATAATGATACGATAGCATCACGCACTTTATGCGGATTTATCGGCTGCACATCCATGATGTGAATCTCCCATTCTACCTCATCCCAAACGTGCTCTACTGGATTGAAATCTGGTGACTGTGGAGGTCATTTGAGTGTAGTGAACTCATTGTTATGTTCAAGAAACCAGTTTGAGATGATCTGAGCTTTGTGACATGGCACGTTATCCTGCTGGTAGTAACCATCAGAAGATGGGTGCACTGTGGTCATAAAGGGATGGAGATGGTCAGGAACAATACCAGGTAGGCTGTCGTGTTTAAACAATGCTCAATTGGTACTAAGGGGCCCACAGTGTGCCAAGGAAATTTACCCCACATCATGACACCACCACCACCAGCCTGAACCGTTGAGACAAGACAGGATGGATCCATGCTTTCATGCTGTTTACGCCAAATTTTGACCCTACCATCTGAATGTTAGAGCAGAAATTGTGTCTCATCAGACCAGGCAACGTTTTTCCTATCTTCTATTGCCCAATTTTGGTGAGCCAAATTGTAGCCTCAATTTTCTCTTCTTAGCTGACAGGAGTGGCACCCGGTGTGATCTTCTGCTGCTGTCGCCCATCTGCTTCAAGGTTCGACGTGTTGTGTGTTCAGAGATGCTCTTCTGCATACCTCAGCTGAAACGAGTGGTTATGTGAGTTACTGTTACCTTTCAATCAGCTTGAACCAGTCTGGCCATTCTCCTCTGACCTCTGGCATAAGCAAGGCATTGTCACCCAAAGAACTGCTGCTCACTGGATATTTTCTCTTTTTCTGACCATTCTCTGTAAACCCTAGAGATGGCTGTGCATGAAAATCCAAGCAGATCAGCAGTTTCTGAAATACTCAGACCAACCCGTCTGGCACCAACAACCATGCCATGTTCAAAGTCACTTAAATCACCTTTCTTCCCCATTCTGGTACTCAGTTTGAACTTCAGCAGATTGTCTTAACCATGTCTACATGCCTAAATGCATTGAGATGCTGCCATGTGATTGACTGATTAGATATTTGCGTGAACGAGCAGTTGAACAGGTGTACCTAATTAAGTGGCCGAGGGGGGTGTGTGTGTGTATATACACACACATACATCTATATTGTATGCACTGTGCATAGTAAAGAAATGCTGAAATGACAGAAGGAAAACGGAGTGAAGAGACACGCTGAATGTCTCGTAAGGGAAAGTCACTGAGTGCACAGACAAGTGACCTAGTCTGGGCAGGAAGACAAGACTGGGACAAGAGCGCGATGTATGGACGCAGGCAGAATTTGAGCTCTGGACTAGAACACAAATACACTGTGAAGAGAAGTTTAGAAGCAGGTGAGCAGAGACAGAAGGAGAATCATTGAGATCACTAGGAAACACAGTAAAGAGCTGATCAAGATTCTGCAGCTGGATGTTTTTCTGTTGCTCCTTTTATGTTGCTAAGGATTTCCTGTTTTGGGGGGGAGAGGGTGTGGTAGAACGGGGGGTGCCCGCTATGTGGCGGGTCTGGAGCTTGAGCCCTGCTTTGGATGCCTTGCAATGGACTGGTGTCCCATCCTGGTTGTCCCTGCGGTGCCTGGTAAGGCTTTGGCTCACCATGACATTGCTTGGGACAAGTTGTTGTTGTTGACGATGGATGGATGGATGGATAGATGGATGGATGGATGGATGGATGGATGGATGGGTTCAGGTGTGCTGACGTGGTTGCGGGCGCGAGACCTGCTGCGTCCATCTTGACTCTTATCGTCAGAGATCATGACAGGCGGTAATTTGCAATGGTTTTGTGAGACTGTGACAAACTGAAATAACCTTAATACCACATGTTCAACCTCATTGTGTCACTTCAGCTTCATGAGAGGAATCTCCTCCTTTTGTCCCCTCTGCTTCCTGATACATACAGGAGGGTTATTTGCATGGAAGAAACACTTTGCATTGACAACACATGCTTCAGTGTCCTGTGACTCTTTATAGTCTCGTCAGTGTAACTCTTCATGACTGACAGCCATCTTTCATGGCAAAATATCCCTCAGCAACAGCGAATTTTATTAAAACTGTCATCTTGGCACTGCTCTTCAGATTTCATCGTAACTGTATGAACTTATGTATAAAATCCATCTTAACTTGGCTATGAATGCAGTTTTTAAACAATATAACTGAAATCGTTGTAATATAATGCTGCAAATTTTGCTGCAGAATCTGAAGGACAAATTACTGTAACCCAGATGCCTGCAGAGAAAGCTGTTCTTCAGGGAGACACAGTCACTGTAAACTGTAAAACCAGCAGTCCAGTACATGATGCAGGATCCTCTCTTCCTCATATGTTCTGGAACCTACAGAAACCCGGAGAAGCTCCTAAACTCCTCATCTATGGTGCTACCACCCGTCAGTCTGGGATCCCAGATTGATTCAGTAGCAGTGGAACTAGTGCAGACTTCACTCTGACCATCAGTGGAGTCCAGGCTAAAGATGCAGGACATTATTACTGTCACAGTGGGGACTACATCATTAGCAGTTATGTGTTCACACTGTTACAAAGCCATACAAAAACCTCCTCAGCCACACTGTACAGTTACTGCACTGCTGCACCTGGGACCCCCTGCAGCTGCTGAGGACGAAGATGGTTTAAAACATTTCATGATTATTGTCCTTCATATTACTATATTTATGAAACCTCTGTACTGGGTTACTTTTATTTTACCCTGAATTCAACAATAGATCTGTGAGCCTTACAATTTCCACATGACAGTCTGTGTAGAAAAATGTATATGGACTGTGTTCATATTCAAAACCAACATACATCTCAGGATCGATTGTAACATTTTTCAGAATCACCAGAATCCTGTATTAGCACAACTGGTTATTGATAATGAGATGATTTTCTTTTAAATTACAAAATAAACAGCTCTCAAAATAATTCCTATTATTAAAGAAAATATGTAGGTGATGAAATGTGAATCCCTCACAGCAGGAATTTATTCAATGAAATGATTGCACAGAGCACATTATGTGAGGAACAGGCAAAAAACCATGAGAGCCTCCTCAATGTCCTGCTTTCTCCCAAAGAGCTCAAAATTCTCCAAAATCCCCAAAATATCACCTATAATGATAAAAACAGATGGAATTTGTACAGAAATGTACTGCAAGCTCTCAATCTAGACACTGTTTTGCGAACCTGTCCAGTTGAATAAATTCAATGAAATGTGATCAGATTTGTGAGAGGAAAAGAACAGCTTCAATTTAAAATTATTGTGTACAGAGTCAACACAGAAACAAAGTGTCACGTTTGCTGTGTTCCGGGAAACAACGGACTGAGGCACAGATTCATGCGTTTTCCTTTTATTTGGAAAAACAGGGTGTGGCACGCCGAGGGGGCCCCGGGAGGGCAGAGCAGCCACAGTTGGGGCTGATTTCACTCCCTATTTCTTCCCCGGTGCCCAGCAGTAGGGAGAAGATATCGAGGAGGAGAACGAGACAGAGGTGAACCCGAACCATGAGACGACGCCCGCGTCCCGACCGACCCGACTCTCCCAGACCACATGACCAGCACGAAGCCTCTCCTGGTTCCCCTGTTCCCTGGTCCCCGTTTCCTTCCTTCTCCCCTGTCTAACTAGGGCAAATAAAAGCCCAGTGCTGCAACAGGCAACAGCATCTCCTGTCTTGTTTCTTACACAGAGCTTAGGCAAAAGGGAAGGTCGAGGGACGTGCAAGGGTCGAGCGATCAGCAAGCGTTGCTTAGAGGGAGAAACAAAGACAGGCAGTAAGTCGTAGGGAGTGACAGGGATGTATGTATGTAACGATTGCTCAAAATAAGGTTCCGCATTCACCTCTCCTCGACCCTCCTCTTTATCCTCACGCCCATCAAGGAACAGCAGGTGTCGCCGATGTGCTGGCTGACGAGGACGTGACACAAACACTCTGGTGCATTTTTTTCATTCAGCTCATAATTGAGATTTCATTTGGCAGAAAAACAAGCTCTAGAAGTTTTTCCTCTGGACATTTAAGGATTTTTGTAGACTGATAATCTATCCATGATACTGTCCACAGCTGATACTGTGATCTACTTCACAAGCTGTGACAGCAGATAAAAATAAGAATGTGATACATTTTTCATTGGTTACTCCAAAGTGATTTGCAGTATTGAGATACTGACAGTAATTTTATGAGTTTATACAGCTGGGAAATTTGAATAGTATCAAGCGGGAGGTGGGATTCAAACCTGCATCCTTAGATTATCATCAAAGTTCACTGCCAACTGTACCTGGTGTCCCAAAGTCAGATGTTACACGTTACAGTACTTTCCCAAAAATCACAGTCTGTTTTCTAAAGCCGTTGGGTGGAGAATGTTTGGAGTGTAAAGTTTGTGCACATTTCCTAGACAGTCACTGCCTTTTATGAGCCACTGCAAGTGTGACTGCTGAGCACAGACTCACATCAGGGCTCTTTATGTATCACAGCACCTTTAAATGTCCCTCCACAGTGGAGGGAAAACAAAAGACTGAGGTTCAAATGGCTCTTCAGATCATTTTCATGTGAGAACAGTTGAGAACAATGTGCTGGTAATGAATGTCAGATTGAAGACAAGAATCAGAACTGTACTGAACTCAGATGTGTGGAAAACTCTTAGGAGTGTGTGAGTGTTGGGGGGACAAGAATTACTGAAACTGGGAATTTAAAGGCAGAATAGAAATGCCCGTCTCTGAAAGGATAATAATTGAACACAACGTGTCAAAAAACTAAAATGTAATATCCACTTCTGGAGAAGGGTGAAAAGAGCTGGACATGTGATGGAATGTGATCTTAGATATTGTTTCCTCTGGACATTTTTCAAAGCACTTATATTTTATCAATGGATATTTTGTGTGCTTTTACAGAGAAACGCATCATTAATATTCAACTCTGTTTTGGTTCAGTGACAGTCCTGTCCCTCTCCTATTCTCTTGTCCCAAATTTTGGAAAGTGACTCCATTTGACAATTTTTAGAAAAACTAGAAAAGATAATGATCACATAACTGCAAGTACCGTGGTACTTTACTGGACTCTATGGTTGTACTCATCACTGCATGGCTCACAGTGTGTCTTACGTGTATTTGCATAGAGAAGCACTTTGCATGGGCAACACATGCTTCAGTGCTCTGGGACTGTTTATAGTCCTCAGAGTTGGACACTTCATGACTGACAGCTGTCCTTCATGGGAGTAAAACTCAAAACAACAATGATGAGTTCTATCAGTGTCTTCATCTCTGTACTTATGGTTCTACTCTTCATCCAAGGTAAGTTTTAAAAAATATACATTTCCCATATGTGTGCAACTCTTTTCTGTGTGTGCATTAATAAATCACATTTATTACATTGTATTAAATGACAAAATTCTTTAGTTTTAGGTTCATTATTAAACTTTTTTCTTTCTTTCAGAATCCCAAGGACAAATAACTGTGACTCAGAGTCCTGCAGTGAAAGCTGTTCTACCAGGACAGACAGTCAGTATGAGCTGTAAAAGCAGTACTGCTGTTGATGACAACACTGATTTAGCCTGGTACCTACAGAAACCTGGAGAAGCTCCTAAACTCCTCATCTATGAGGCTACAACCCATGAGTCTGGGATTCCAGATCGATTCAGTGGCAGTGGATCTGGGTCTGACTTCACTCTGACCATCAGTGGAGTCCAGGCTGAAGATGCAGGACATTATTACTGTCACAGTTGGCACTACCCTAATAATGTCTGGTTGGCCACGCAGTGTTATAGAGCCGTACAAAAACCTCCTCAGTCACACTGTACAGTTACTGCACTGCTGGGCTTGAAGGGGAAGAAAACAAAGTCACAGTTTGCAGACAGTTATCCAGCAAAAGTGCGTTATTTGAACGTTACTAACAAAATTGATGACATGAAAATTTCAAGATTTTCCAGCCACATTTCTTAAGAAAATTTGTTTTACTCTTTTGTAATATGTTTCAGTCATAAGCCGCTGTCAATCCACCATAGGAATCAAGTTCCCTGACATGTTCATCTCACACCTCATTACTACCTATTTTTATGTGGACAGATTATATTTTTGATGCCATTTTCAGCCCCATTCACTGGTTAATGTTGTAATATTCTAATATTGATCCCCAGTTCCAGAAATATTGGGACAGTTTGGAAAATGCCAATGAAAACAAAGAGAGTGATTTGTAAATTTACTTTGAATCATATTCACACAAAAACAGTATAAATACAAGGTATCATGTTTTTTATTAATCAGTTGTACTGTTTCTTGCAGAAAAACATTTTTTTTTTTCTGAAATTGAAGCCTGCAACACATTCCAGAAAAGTTGGGACAGAGGAAGTTTAGGACTAATAATGATGTGACAAGTTGAAATAACAAGGTGATGTGAAACAGGTGATGTTAAAGAGGTGCAGTAATTGTGATACAGTCTATAAGGAGCGTCCAAAAAAGCCAGAGTCCTTCGAGAGCAACGATGGGTGGAGGTTTCCCAGTTTGGAAAAAAGATTTGTCTGTGAATAATCCAGCACTTTCAGAACAATGTTCCCCAACGACAAATCGGTACGATTTTGGGCATTTCGCCCTCTGTAGTGCAAAATATAATGAAAAGATTCGAGGAATCTGGTCAAATCTCGGTGCGTCAAGGAAAAGGCCGAAAACCACTTCTGAATGCGCGTGATCTCCGATCCCTCGGACATCACTGTTTAAATAATCGTGATGCGTCTAGTGGATATCATGATACAGGCTCGGGAATACTGCGGTAAACCTTTGTCAGTCACCAATATTCACTGCTGTATCTTCAGCTTCAAGTTAAGGCTTTACTATGCAAAGCAGAAGCCAAACATCAACACTGTGCAGATGCGCCACCGACTTCTCCGGGCTCGGTGTCATCTGAGATGGACAGTAGCGCAGTGAAATTGTGTTCTGTGGGCCGACAAGTCAACATTTCTAATAGTATTTGGAAAAAACAGCCATCGTGTTCAGCCGTTGTGTGGAGAGTGTTTGGAGTGTAAAGTTTGTGCACATTTCCTAGACAGTCACTGCCTTTTATGAGCCACTGCAAGTGTGACTGCTGAGCAAAGACACACATCAGGGCTCTTTATGTGTCACAGCATCCTAAAATGTCCCTCCACAGCGGAAAGAAACAGAAGACTGAGGATCAAATGGCTCTTCAGATCATTTTCACATAAGAAGAGGTGAGAACAATGTGTTTGCAATGAATGTCAAATTGAAGACAGGAATAAGAACTGTACTGGAGCCAGATGTGTGGAAAACACTCTTAGGAGTGTGTTTGGGGGATGAGAATTACTGAAACTGGGAATTATAAGGCGAACTAGAAATGCTCTTCTCTGAAACACACACACACACACACACACACACACACACACACACACGTCCCATACAGGGTCGCGGGGAACCGGAGCCCAACCCGGCAACCCAGGGCGTAAGGGACACACCCAGGACAGGACACCAGTCCGTTGCAAAGCACCCAGTGCAGTACTCGAACCCCAGACACACCGCAGAGCAGGACCCGGTCCAACCCACTGTGGACACAAATGGATCCACCCACAAATGGACACAGCGGTGTCCATTTGTCAACAAAATGTGACTCTCACACTGCAGTGAAATACAGCTCCTCTATGAGTGGACTGTACTCAATATAGAGTACAAGTGAAAACATAATTTCAATTAATTGAAGAATTAATAAATTAAAAACAACTAAATATATGTTACACTCCAGGGAAGCTGGTAGTGAGTTTATTGTTTTATCTGTTCTTGTAGAGTCACCATTAAATTGGGACACTGACCATCACAGAAACAGACATCATACAGAAATCAAAATGGACACATTTGTTATTGTCACATGGAATCGAGGCCGCAGGGAAGGCTGGACCCAAGCGCAGGATCGTTTGTCAGGAACCGAGGAGTCAGGCGAGTCGTCGGTCAACCGGCGGTCAGAATGGGAGCGGTGATCTGTAGATGAAGTCAGGGGGCAAGGCGAAGCCCAAAAGAAGAACAAAGACGAGGGACAAAGGAGACTGCGCCATCGGCACAAAGGTGTGCCAAGTGTACCGTCCATATACCGTGTTTACCAGCATTTCATGATAAATATAAATTTAGTCTCATGTCGGGTGTCTTCAAGAAAAGAATCACAGCGGTGTGTCCATGACTGGTGTGAAAAGCAACTTTTACACTAAAATGTACCGCACTGCCAGATCCCCTGCTCTTGTCTTTTCTACTGACAAGTTTATTTTTAGTTTTCTGATGAAATGAAGCGAAAAAAAAAGAAAGAAAAAGAAAAAGGAACATATTCTCCGAATAAGGAAAAGTTTACACAAATAATTAAAACCCTGAGCAAAATGTTTCTTAGAAAACATCTGGTAGGAGAGAATGAATATGAAGTATAAATATGACAATACAGTGAAACAGAGAACAAAGGAAAAACACATAAAAAGTATCTGTGCAGAGCTTTGATGTCGATGGTATTGAGTTAAAAGATGAAATACTTACTGCCAACTTCCAGTTTGGTGCCGCTACCAAAAGTCCACCACAGTGAGTGAAAGTCATTGAGGGGCTGTACAAAAAGTCCTGTGAGACACCAGTGTGTCTCTCACTGCTCACCGTGGATTATTGTCATGATGACACACAGCACCACTGAACACACCTTTACACCACAAATTCCACTATTGCATATTTTAATCAGTTATATTGAATTTTTCTCCTATTTTCTGTGTTTATTCCATCTTTCATTGTGTAAAACTGAGAATCTGAGTGTTAAATAGCCAAAAGTTTTGAGTGATCAATGTCAGACTATGCAACAAAACAAGACCCTCTGAAACCAATGGTCTCTAAACTCATATCATGTCCATGTCACGACCCCAAGGGCGAAATCCCTGATGTCCAGCATCAGTCCAACTGCATCAACACACCTGGCCTTAGCTGGCCTCAGTTGACCTCAGTTGACCTCAGTTAACCTCAGTTGACCTCAGTTGACCTTAGTTGACCAGCTGAACAGCTCCCAGTGCTATTAAAAGGCCGAAGTCATGTCATTGGTTTGTGGCTTATTGATCTGCATTTTACTACTTTCCTGTGGCTTCCCTCATGATATTTGTTTACCAAGCTGTTTCCCAACTTCTGTTCCACTGTGTTTCTGCTCCAGTCCTTTGTGATTCTCTCCACATCTCGTGTTCCATCTCCGTCAAAATCCAGTCTCAGTGTATTCGTGTCGTACACCTAAAACTATTTAATTTCCTCTAAGAAGAGCCCGTGTGTCTCTTTCTTCTGTATTCATTGTGTTACCATTGCACTTAATTTCTCAACACTTGTGTATAGTCTCTGCTACTGTGATCATCGCACCTGGGTGTGTGTCCATTTCATTTCTGGATGTTACGGGGCCCAGTTTTGAATTTCTAATTTTGTTAATGACCTCAAGATTTCAGAAGATAAATCAAATTAATTTTCAGTTTTGATGGACACTGTATGCAGTTCTACAGTTTTAACTCTCTTCTTCAATCCATTTATAACTACCTACAATGTCTGTAACTGAGAGTACATGGTACTGACTGCGATTCACTGCGATTAAGACATGTTACCAGATGATGGAGCTGTGGCACATTGATAAACAGTGGGACATTAGAGGAGGTTCTAGGATGTAACTTGTGTCATGCTTGCAGGCAGGAACAAAGGCGACGTACCCAATTGCAGGTGCACCGCTTATTGCAAAGCGTGGGCAGACAAGGGGCAGGTGAAATAACGAAATCAAAGGACAGGCACCAGGTCAACGTGGAGCAACCGTCGTTCGGAGGAAAATCCGAAGTCGTGGTCCAGAAACAAAGCTGTGGGTCGGGATATCAGGGAGACGTAGGCACAGGGTAAGGAGACACGGAAACAAGGACACCGGGGAACTTGCAGGAATGAAAGGAATATGAGAATAATAAATACATTTAAATTTACATTTATTCATTTAGTAGACACTTTTCTCTAAAGCGACGTACATCTCGGCGAAAGTACAATTTGTACATAACATTAGGAGAAAGAGAGACAGAGTTGCAGACATGTGATTCTTAAGTAAACTTAGTTTGTTTCTTTCCAGTGTATGTTCTGATGTTCATTCCACACGTACGTGCACAAAACTCAGCACAGAATAATCCTGATCTCTCACACACACACACACACACACACACACACACACACACACACACTTTCGAAACTGCTTGTCCCATACTGGGTCACGGGGAACCGGTGCCTAACCCAGCAACAGAGGGCGTAAGGCCGGAGGGAGAGGGGACACACCCAGGATGGGATGCCAGTCCGTCACAAGGCACCCCAAGCAGGACTCGAACCCCAGACCCAGCGGAGAGCAGGACCTGGTCCAACCCACTGCACCCTCCCTAATCCTGATCAACTTCCCACAATTTTTTTTTAAAGGTACACAAACATTTATGTACAATACAAAACAGGAGTAGAGGTTGTGTAAAGGCTTATCTGGGAATTATCATAAAGTTATGGTGCATGAACATTTACACCATACATGAGCCTGAGAGATCATGGGCGAAGTGCGTCCAGAAGAGGTGAGTTTTCAGACCCTTCTTAAATGTGGACAGAGATTCAGCAGTTCTGAGTGAGAGGGGGAGGTCGTTCCACCACAATGGAGCCAGAACGGAAAACCTCATTGTTTTACCTTTTGTACGGGGGACCACCAAGCGGGGAGATGTGGAAGAGCGTAGCAGTTCCCTCCATCACAGACATTTGCACCACGTTCTGCATCCGCAAAGCCGCTAGCATTGTGGATGAACCCACACACCCCTCACAAACTCTTCACTCTCCTGCCATCTGGATAAAGGTACCGAAGCACTTGGACCCTCACGGCCAGACTGCGTAACAGTTTCTTCCCCCAAATTGTCAGACTCTTCAATATCCAGGGACTGGACTGACACCAACCCACACACACACACACACACACACACACACACACACACACACACCTGTACTCAACTGAACACCATTCTATCCGTTTCCAATTTTTTTGCAGTAATGTTAACATTTTTACAGCATTTATTATGATACTGTAATTTAATGTCTTCTATGGCATGGTGGCACGGCGGGTTTGGTTGGTGTTTGTTGTGTGGTGGGTCTGGGGTTCAAGCCCTGCTTGGGGTGTCTTGTGACAGACTGGTGTACCGTCCTGGGTGTGTTCCCTCCCCCTTTGGCTTTGTGCACTGCGTTGCTGGGTGGGCACCGGCTTGCCACAACCCAGCTTGGGACAAGAGGCTTCAGCTACTGTGTGTGTGTGTACTATACCACTTATATATGGTTGAAATGACAGTCTTGACATTGACTTATATTTTATCATGAAATATTCAAAGACTCAAAGACATTTTATCATTGTAATTCTTTTGTGCCTTTGAATCCAACTCAGTGTGTGCAGAGTTCTCATGTTCTCCATGTGTTTGCAAAGGTTTAATCTGAGCACCCTGGTTTCTTCCCACATTTGACACACACACACACACACACACACACACACACACACACACACACACACACACACACACACACACACACACACACACACTTTCAGAACCGCTTGTCCCATATGGGGTCGCGGGGAACCGGAGCCTACCCGGCAACACAGGGCGCAAGGCCGGAGGGGGAGGGGACACACCCAGGACGGGACGCCAGTCCGTCGCAAGGCACCCCAAGCGGGACTCGAACCCCAGACCCACCGGAGAGCAGGACTGCGGTCCAACCCACTGCGCTACCGCACCCCCTTCAGAAGAACAGCGTTTCTTCATTCGGTCTCATCAACACCGGTGTCCTGGATCACAGCAGAACTCTCGGTGGATGGAAATCTGAATGGCATTTGCATTTCAGTTTATTTTTTCTCTGTGCTTCAACTGCAGAATTGTAACTACATGACTAAGTATGAGGCAGCACAGCGGTGCAGTACACCTGAGCTAGAGTTCTCATGTTCTCCATGTGTTTGCAAAGGTTTAATCTCCTGGTTTCTTCCCCAATCTGATACGCTGTTCAGAAGAACAGGGTTATTTCATTCTTGGTCTACTGTATTTCTCACACATCTTATATAATATGTTACAATAACCCTGTTCAGCAGTGTTTCGGGCCGCGATCCATGTTACGTATCCTGAACACTAACCAGGGTATCACTGTGTTACTGTCTGGGCGTCTCAGCTTTACCGTGACAATCCTAGTTGTACAGCACAGCACAGTGGACAAATTGCAGGTCCATTCCGTTTCAGTAAATGTGTAGCAGAGGGAGTACATTTAGAAGAGGTAAGTTATTAAACACAGCAGGTTACACAGTATATACATATTTTCTGATATTATAAATAACTTGCAATCCTTTCATCAACACAAAAATATCATGCTGTCAGAAACCACATCAGTTGTCATGAACCCAAGTGCACAATTTACTCAGCCTTTGATAAAGTGAACTGGTGACAAGTGAGTTCATGGACAAAAAGACAAGATGAACACTGAGGGTTTGGAGATGCTGGACACAGACAAGGAGGGAACAAATACTGGAGACATTGTTCTCTTGAGAGACGGGGGAACAGGGGCCTCTATTCGGGTTCTGCAAGGAGGGTGTTGGTGCTCCTTATATCTGTACTGTTCTCAGGTGCAGGTGTTTGTGTCTGGACCCTCTCAGGGGATGCGACACATCAGCTGTAAATAGAGGTGACAAGTCAGCAGTGTTACAGCTTCCCAAGGAAATCATCGTAAAGTTCACGCAAGGAGCTGCTCGAGCTCTACTGTGTTGTATTATATTAGACTGTTGCACTGAAGCAAAAACTCTGCCTTGATGTTTAAAAAGTTGTCATGTTTTCTCATTTTCTGTCTCCACCTGCATGATTTTCAAATACTGATTTTCTTTATTTGCCAAAACTGGTTTGTAAAATTTGTATATCTACACACATTGGCTGAAACCACTCGGCACAAGTGGGGTCGTGGCGAACCGGAACCTAACCTGGCAACCCAGGGCATAAGGCTGGGGTGGGGGGCACACCCAGGACGGGACACCAGTCTGCCGCAAGGCACCTCAAGTGGGACTAAAACCCAAAACACCCCAGAGAGTGAGATCTGGTCAAGCCCAGAGCTCCGCTGCACTGCGACACCCTCCAATTTGAACCTATGGAAATAATGAGATTTTTATAATGTAGTTAATTAATAAACATAAGGTTACTTCAGTAGTGGAAGGGTTTTAATTATTTTTTCAGACACAGAGTAATCTATGACACAATGTAAAATGTGCAGTGACAATGTGAACAGCAGCACAGAATTAACTTTTTTTTTCCCAAACAGACATTTAGTGTAATAAATGAAGTGAAATGAACACCTCTTTGATCCCCCACCACAAAAAGATAGAAAAACCAAGGGAGTGAAAAGCAAGAACAACACAATCTATAAGTTCTACATCACCAATCTCAACTCCCCCATCTCCTTGCACTGACATGTATCCATTTACCAGATGCTTTTCTCCAAAGCGACTTCCAGTGAACTCTATGTAGTGTTATCAGTCCACACACCTTGTTCACCTCGGTGACTTACACTGCTAGATACACTACACTCACTGGGTCACTCATCCATACATCAGTGGAACACACACCCTCTCTCTGTCACTCACACACTATGGGTGAACCTAAACAGCATGTCTTTGGACTGTGGGAGGAAACAAGAGCACCCAAAGGAACCCCACACAGAACACCTACAGTACATGCAACTCCACAGAGACTGAGCAGGGATCGAACCCATGTCCTCTCACACCGTTCAGACACTGTGAGGAAGCAGCACTACTCACGGTACCGCTGTGTTGTCCATCTACTCAAAGTGACTTCCTGTAGCTGCTTGGATGAAACTCAACACTCTGGTCTGTTGTAGACTGATGCTCTCTTCTGCAATACAGAATCCTGCTGAAGATACTTCCAAGTCTCCTGGTCTTCTCTGCAAATTCCCAACAGTTCACAGTCTACAAATCCATTAATGGATCTGATCCCTGTAATCTGATAACTCGCTACACCCCAACCAGACTGGTACACTCCTCCACCTCTGTTCACTTAGTGGTCCCACACACAAAAGGTCCAAAATCAAAAGCACAAAGGTTTAAGGTTCTGACACCCATATGGTGGAATGACCTCCCCCTTGCACTCAGAACTGCTGAATCTCTGTCTACATTTAAGAAGAGTCTCAAAACACACCTCTTTCAGATTCATTTCTCTCCCGATCTTGCAAGTGTTTGATAAATGTGTACATGTTTGTTTTATTTAATCATTTTTAAGAACAATTTGTTTAATAATGAGCCTTTATGCAACTACTAGTGTAATGTGCACTGATTTATACTGTCGTATGTGACACATTGACTGAACTCAACAATCACATGTCAGTATCCAAAATTCTCCTTCTCTTACTGTAATGAACTTTTTGTATTGTTCTATGAGTTGTATTTAGTTTTGGAGAAAAGTTTCTGGTAAATTAATCAATGTGACTGTAAATGGAAATAAAACACAGACAGACAGAGAAGTGGGTCCTACAGCCACCTTATCATGTCGTTTCTGAAAACATAAAGGTTGTGTTCACACCAGGCACATGTGTATCAGTGTGTGTTATATGTATTTGCATAGAGAAGCACTTTGCATGGGCAGCACATGCTTCAGTGCTCTGGGACTGTTTATAGTCCTCAGAGTTGGACACTTCATCACTGACAGCTGTCCTTCATGGGAGTAAAACTCAAAAGAACAATGATGACTTCTATCAGTGTCTTCATCTCTGCACTTATGCTTCTGCTCTGTATCCAAGGTAAGGTTTAAAAAAAAAATTCTTCAGATATGCTTCAAAATGTTTGCTGTGTGTGGATTTTACACAAAATCCAATTTATGAAATCATGTTAAAAAACACAATAATCTGGTCATATGTTCATTATTACACTTTTCCTTTCAGAATCCAAAGGACAAATAACTGTGACTCAGAGTCCTGCAGTTAAAGCTGTTCTACCAGGACAGACAGTCAGTATGAGCTGTAAAACCAGTACTGCTGTGTATAACAACAACTATTTAGCCTGGTACCTACAGAAACCTGGAGAAGCTCTTAAACCCCTCATCAGATATGCTACTTCTCGTCAGTCTGGGACTCCAGATCGATTCAGTGGCAGTGGATCTGGGTCTGACTTCACTCTGACCATCAGTGGAGTCCAGGCTGAAGATGCAGGACATTATTACTGTCACAGTTGGCACTACCCTAATAATGTCTGGGTGGCCACACAGTGTTATAGAGCCGTACAAAAACCTCCTCAGTCACACTTTACAGTTACTGCACTGCTGGGCCTGAAGAGGAAATAATGTCACACAGTCTCAAGACACTGATACAACAGAAGTACTTTACCTGAATGTTTCTAACAAAACCGATGACATGAAAAATTCATTATTTTCCTGCCATATTTCTGAAGAGCATCTGTTCTACTCCCTTGTAATATGCTTAATCATTGTACAACCCCGAATACACAAGTTTAACGCAAAGTGAAGATTCTCAACCCATCCTTTCTTGTAAACGACCAAGCGTTTTATGCTCATTTTATACCCAAGATTAATACTGTCACCTGTTAGCTATTTAGTTGTGGAAAGTTCCAAACAGGTTTTTTGACACATTCCACAGGGAAATGGTCGGCTGCTCCAGCTGTTTTTTGAGACGTGTTGCAGGTGTCAAAGTCAGAATTAGCTTATATTTACAGTTTTAAGTTTATCAGGTAAAACATTATATATGGGTAAACAATCATTTACAAATCACTGCTTTCTGTTTTTTTTCTGTTTTTATTTGCATTTTATATACTGTCTCATGGGGGGCACCATGGCACAGTGGGTTGAACTGGGTCCTGCTCTCTGGTTGGTCTGGGGTTCGAGTCCCTCTTGGGGTGCCTTGCGACGGACTGGCATCCCGTCCTGGGTGTGTCCCCTCTTCCTCCAGTCTTTCGCCCTGTTTTGCTGGGTTAGGCTCCGCCTCCCCGCGACCCCATACGGGACAAGCGGTTTAGACAGCTTTCTGATTCTGTCCACATCCCGTGTTGCATCGCCGTACCAATCTGGTCTCAATTTGTTTTCACATCGTACACTTCAAACCATTTAATTTACTGTAAGAAGAGCCCATGTGTCTCTTTCTTCTGTGTTCATTGTGTCACCATTGCACTTCATTTCCCAGTTCACACTGTACACTTGTATATAGACTCTGCTACTGTGATCATCGCACCTGCGTCTGTGTCCATTTCACGTCTGGATGTTACGGGGCGCAGTTTTGAATTTCTAATTTTGTTAACGGCCTCAAGATTTCAGAAGATAAATCAAATTAAATTTCCTTATTAATTGACATTGTATGCAGTTCTACAGTTTTAATTTTCTTCTTCAATCCATTTACCGTATTTATTCTAATTATCGAAGCGTAGCGTAATCGAAGAAATATCGAAATATCCAATATCGAAATATCAAAATATCGAAGAAGTATCGAAGGTAATAGAAGAAATTTCTTCTATTACCGGGCGCGTCGCAAGTCACGGGCAGGGCGCGTCTATTTGAGGCCTGGTTGTGCAAATTATGAAGTTTGCCTAATTCTCCCTAGCATTTAAATATGTTAAATATGGCGAGCAAAAAGTCGTACACAGCTGCTTTTAAGTTGAAGGTTATTGCAGTTGCTGAATGAAAAGGGAGGGGTGCGGTGGCGCAGTGGGTTGAACTGCAGTCCTACTCTGCAGTGGGTCTGGGGTTTGAGTCCTGCTTGGGGTACCTTGTGACAAACTGGTGTCCCATCCTGGGTGTGTCCTCTCCCCCTCTAGCCCTGTGCCCTGTGCTGCCGGGTGAGATTCTGGTTTGCAGCGACTCTGCTTGGGATGAGCAATTTCAGACAATGTGTGTGTCCTCTCTGTAAGGGGGACAGTGGTGCAGCGGGTTTGCTCAAGTTAGGGTGTCTAAAAAAAAAAAGCTAAAGCTAAAAAAAAAAAAAACAATCAACAAACTCCATACCATTAAACAGAAATAATTTTAAAAAGATAAACAGATAGACAGATCATACAGGCTACTTATCAAAATACTTTTGAACCCACTGAAAATGTGTAACAGTTTGTGTTACATGTATTTGCATAGAGAAGCACTTTGCATGGGCAGCACATGCTTCAGTGCTCTGGGACTGTTTATAGTCCTCAGAGTCGGACACTTCATGACTGACAGCTGTCCTTCATGGGAGTAAAACTCAAAACAACGATGATGAGTTCTATCAGCGTCTTCATCTCTGCACTTACGCTTCTGCTCTTCATCCAAGGTAAGATTTAAAACAAAATTATTCCCATGTGTGTAAATATGTATGCATTTAAAAATCCTTCTTATTACAAGATATTTTTGAAAATTATGCAGTCTTAGATTCATTATTAAACTTTTATTTTCCTTTCAGATTCCAAAGGACAAATAACTGTGACTCAGAGTCCTATAGTACTAAGCAGGAGGTGGGATTCGAACCTGCATCCTTAGGTTATCATCAGAGTTCACTGTCAACTGTACCTGGTGTCCCAAAGTCAGATGTTACCCATTACAGTACTTTCCCAAAAATATGAGTCTGTTTTCTAAAGCCATTGTGCGGAGAGTGTTTGGAGTGTAAAGTTTGTGCACATTTCCTAGACAGTCACTGCCTTTTATGAGCCACTGCAAGTGTGACTGCTGAGCACAGACTCACATCAGGACTCTTGATGTTTTCCAATACCTTACAATGTGTTGGGTATTGAATATTGCGAAAACTAAGGGATAAGTGTTAATAGACCACTCTTAATAGTACCATGAGTTACAGTTTGGTTGGCCAGGTAATATGTACAGAAGGTGTAGAAGAGTTGTGGCTGCACGTGGTTCAGTAAAGAAAGAGAAAACATAGTCCATCGTGTCTCTTCTTTATTCATGTTCGAGTGTAATTAAAACACCAGTAAAACACGACACAATGTCCTTCCACAGTGGAGGGAAAGTAGAAGGCTGTTGATCAAACAGCTCTTAAGATCATTTTTACATGACAACAGTTGACAACAATGTGTTGGTAACGAATGTCAAATTGAAGACAGGAATCAGAACTGTACTAGAGTCAGATGAGTGAAAAACTCTTAGGAGTGTGTGTTGGGGGGACAAGAATTACTGAAACTGGGACTTAAAAGGCAAACTAGAAGTACTCATCTCTGAAACGATAATAGTGAAACACAACATGTTGAAAAACTAGAATGTAATATCTACTTCTGGAGAAGGGTGAAAAGAGCTGGACTTTTGCCCTCCATCCTCAGAAGCTTCTAGAACTGTGCCATCGAGAGCATCCTGGCATGAGGTATCACCGTTTTCCAGGTTCACCCCAAGGTCCTCATTTGTGTGTCCCTGCAACCTCCACCTTCACTCCATCAGTTCTTTCCAGGCACGACGAACCCTTGATCCTCCTGCAGACCGCCATCATCTCCTTGGTCTGTCGAGTGTGGAACTGCAGCTGGTTCAGTTTGCACCACTCAAAAAAGTCCTTCACCGCATTCCTGTACCTGTCATCCTGTCCATCCCTGATGCACCCAACAATCTCTGTGCTGTCTGAAAATTTCTGGTAGTAAGCTCTATTCAGATGATGATGGTGTTTTCCACTCCAGTGTGGTCCTGCTGTGCATACTGGAGGGGGACCAGTGCAGTGCTGACCAGGGGTTTTGAGGTGTCCTAGGACCAACCTGTCAAGGGTTTTCATGATGTGGACAGATACCAGGCAGGATCTTTTCCTCATCTTTGGGACCCTTACCAGGCTCAGACCGCATGATGGAGCCAGAGGACAACTAACTGGTTCTCGAATAAGAGAGAAGCACGGGTTCCAAAGGACTCTGCTACATGCAGCCAGGATGGTTTTCTTCCTTTCCCTTTTGATGGTACAAGTGGTCACTCATTCGCTCATTCAGCAAATATCCAGACCATATGGACACGTAGAGACAAGATGTCCACACCTGAGAGCTAAACACGTAGTGCAACTGTGCAGAAGTGTATAAAACACTAATAAATGACAGAATTCCTACCCACGACCCCTTACATTCTAAGCAAGACCCTAATACCTTGACCAACAATATAACCTTCCATTTCATCCTCTTACTGTTATTTCTCCAAACCTGTACTTTAACAAACATCACCATTAGTTACTTCACTTACTGGACAGAGACAGTAGAAGGATGTGCTCTGCTTGCCTCTTCTTTTCCCAAAGACTCAGAGTACAGCCTGTCTGAACTTTGGCTGAAACGGTTGTATGACTGGCTTTGTGTCAGAAGGTTGTGTGGTCAAATGACATCAGGATCACAAGTGCTTCTCTAATTCTCAAAGTGTGTTGTTCAGATTGGACCTGAACCAAGATGAGGAAACAGTGACTCGAGATCTTGGTGTTTGGGAAACTCTATCAGATGGAACTTGAAAAAAGAGGAATGAAAATCACTCCCCACAGCTGTTTGCAGAAATTATTAGGGTTAAAATCTAAAGAGAAAAAGAGGCCGTCGCTTTATTTCTATTGCTCAATATTTTTAATTTCATGTGATGGAATGTGACCTTAGATAGTATTTCCTCTGGACATTTTTCAAAACACTTATTATATTTTATCATTATAATTTTCTTGTGCTTTTACAGAGAAACACATTTAAATTCCAATTCTGTTTTGGTTCAGTGACAGTCCTGTCCCTCTCCTATTCTCTTGTCCCAAATTTTGGAAAATGACTTGATTTGACAACATTTAGAAAAACTGGAAAATACACTGATCACATAACTGCAAGTACCGTGGTACATGACTGGACTCTAAGGTCGTGCTCATCACTGCATGGCTCACAGTGTGTCTTACGTGTATTTGCATAGAGAAGCACTTTGCATGGGCAGCACATGCTTCAGTGCTCTGGGACTGTTTATAGTCCTCAGAGTTGGACACTTCATCACTGACAGCTGTCCTTCATGGGAGTAAAACTCAAAACAACGATGATGAGTTCTATCAGTGTCTTCATCTCTGCACTTACACTTCTACTCTGTACCCAAGGTATGTTTTAAAGCAAAATTATCAAGATATGTGTGCAATTATGTATGCATGAAAAATTATGAGGTCTTACATTCATTATTAAACTTTTTTTCTTTCTTTCAGATTCCAAAGGACAAATTACTGTGACTCAGAGTCCTGCAGTGAAAGCTGTTCTACCAGGACAGACAGTCAGTATGAGCTGTAAAATCAGTACTGCTGTGAACAGCAACAACTATTTAGCCTGGTACCTACAGAAACCTGGAGAAGCTCCTAAACTCCTCATATATGATGCTACAACCCGTGAGTCTGGGATTCCAGATCGATTCAGTGGCAGTGGATCTGGGTCTGACTTCACTCTGACCATCAGTGGAGTCCAGGCCGAAGATGCAGGAGATTATTACTGTCAGAGTTTTCACTACCCTAATAATGTCTGGGTGGCCACAGTGTTACAGAGCCGTACAAAAACCTCCTCAGTCACACTGTACAGTTACTGCACTGCTGCACCTGGGACCCCCTGCAGCTGCTGAGGACAAAGGTGGTTGAAACTTTGCTTGATTTTTATACATTTTATACAAAACGTCACTATATATTAAACTATTTTTTTCAAAAAGTCAAACTACTTTTGTAGTCTCCCTCCATTCTTTCTACTCTGTATTCAGCTATTTGTCTGTGTGCCTTACAATTGCCACATGACAGTGTGTGTATAAAAATTTACATTGACTGTGTTCATATTGACAGAACACATTATGTGAGGAACAGGCAAAAATCAACTTGAGAGCCTCCTCGATGTCCCACTTTCCCCCCGAGAGCTAAAAATACTACAAAACCCTGAAAACGTCACCTATAATAAAACACACTAATTTGAACAGAAATGTCTCTCAAGCCCTCAGTCTAGACATTGATTATAAATCTCTCATTGTTTGTAAATCTCTCTGATCGTTCAGTTTCATCAACTTAGTGAAATTTGATCATATTTTTGAAAGAACAAGAAAAATAATAGCTAAGAATTAAACTTATTGTGTACAGAGTCAAACACTCATTTTACTGGACATTTAAGGATCTTTGTAGACTGATAATCTATCCATGATACTTTCCATTTCTCTCATCTGATCTACTTCACAAGCCCATGGCAGCAGATAAAAATAAGAATGTGATACATTTTTCATTTGTTACTCCAAAGTGATTTGCAGTATTGAGATACTTAAAGTAATTTATCAATTTATACCGCTGGGTATCTTGTTTAGTACCAAGCAGGAGGTGGGATTTGAACCTGCATACTCAGGTTATTATAAGAGGTCACTGCTGACTGTACTTGGTGTCCCAAAGACAGATGTTACCCCTTACAGTACTTTCCCAAAAATCAGAGTCCATTTTCTAAATGTAAAGCTTGTGCACATTTCCTAGACAGTCAGACAACGGAGTTAAACTACTAAAACTGCCCTTTTAAAGGAAATAAATATGTAACACATGTATCAATATACTATGTACTTATTTCCTTTTTAGAATGGGGCGCGGTGGCGCAGTGGGTTGGACCGGGTCTTGCTCTTCAGTGGGTCTGTGATTCGAGTCCCGCTTGGGATGCCTTGCGGCGGACTGGCGTCCCGTCCTGGGTGTGTCCCCTCCCCCTCTGGCCTTACGCCCTGTGTTACCGGGTAAGGCTCCGGTTCCCCGTCACCCCGTATGGGACGAGCGGTTCTGAAAATGTGTGTGTGTGTGTTTGTTTCCTTTTTAAGGGCAGTTTTAGTAGTTTAATGGATTCCCTTCAAGTCTGTTTTTTGTCTGTAAAAGAACATATTCATGCAGTTGTTCATCACAATTTCCATGTTTTTGACACTTTGGTTCCCTCACATTGCTGCTACAAATCCTACACTTACATCACAGTATTGAACACACACACACATTGGCTGAAACTGCTTGCCCCAAGAAGGGCCACGACAAGCTGGAGCCTAACCCAGCAACACAGGGCACAAGGCTAGAGAGGAAGAGGACACACCCAGGACGGGACGTGAGGCCATCACAAGGCACCCAAGCAGGACTCAAATCCCAGACCCACCAGAAAACAAGAACCAGTCAAACCAGCTGCACCACCAGAACCACCTGTCCGGACTGAATATTTCACGTTATTTCATTTGTTTTCCGGATACAAAGGCCACGTCAGTGAGAATCAGACTGCTGTTGTGAAAGTTGTAGCAGGGGGTCCAGCAAGTCTGAGCTGTGAAACCAGCCGTCCTTCATTGAACTGTAGTGACTGTAGAGCATAGAACCAATCCTTTTATTCTGCCAGTTGTATACATAATTGTACATACTTATATTTTTATGTTGTATTTTTAACTTGTATTTTTCCACTTGTTGTATATGTTTTTAAATATATATTGCTAGTATTTTTTTGACGTATGTTCTGCTGCTGTAACATAATAATTTCCCTTGTGGGATCAATAAAGTATATCTATCTATCTATCTATCTATCTATCTATCTATCTATCTAACAACGTAAGTGAGTGAGTTAGTGAGCTTTACACCATGTGATTCTCAGGGCAAAAACCCTCCTTTAAATCCAACTGTAATTTACATGAGCAGTTACTGAGGATGGATGGATGGATGGATGGATGGATGGATGGATGGATGGATGGATGGATGATTTTCTGTTCAACTTTCCCCACAGTGGGAGTGATGGGCTTTTTTTTGTAAAGCAGCAAGAGGGACTGCAGCAGAAAGAACTGCTGGAGTCAAACAAAAGGGAAACCTGGTGTAACTCTGGGGGGTATTTGGGAAATGTCTAGCAGGGGGCCTAGCAGTGATATATTTTAGCTATTGGAGGGATATGAACCAACATGAAGACTGACTGAAGGCCTCAATGCCATTTGAAAAAGGCAGGAACAGAAACAGAAATATGTCCAGCTGGCCAATTCTTTCAAAAGAGGAACAACTAGATGAACTTAGAATATAGAACACACACACACATTTTCAGAACCGCTTGTCCCAGACAGGGCCCCGGGGAACCGGAGCCTACCCGGCAACACAGGGCATAAGGCTGGAGGGGGAGGGGACACACCCAGGACGGGACGCCAGTCCGTCACAAGGCACCCCAAGCGGGACTCAAACCCCAGACCCACCGGAGAGCAGGACTGTGGTCCAACCCACTGCACCACTGCACCCCCCGAATATAGAACATTTTTGGCTTTAATGTTTTAATTGATTATAATATTGCACTGGGTCACATTGACACAGAAACAGCAAAAGCACAATAAGAAATTACAAATTCATTCACATACATTAACAGTTAAAACCATTCAGAAAAACTGGAGAAGTACACTGACCATATAACTATGAGTACTGTGGTACTTCACTGGACTGTAAGGTCGTGCTCATCACTGCATGGCTCACAGTGTGTGTTACATGTATTTGCATAGAGAAGCACTTTGCATGGGCAGCACATGCTTCAGTGCTCTGGGACTGTTTATAGTCCTCAGAGTTGGACACTTCATGACTGACAGCTGTCCTTCATGGGAGTAAAACTCAAAACAACAATGATGAGTTCTATCAGTGTCTTCATCTCTGCACTTACGCTTCTACTCTTCATCCAAAGTAAGTTTTAAAGCAATATTATTAAGATATGTGTGCAACTATTTTCTTTGTGTGCATTAAAAAAATCACATTTATTACATTGTACTAAATAACAAAATTATTTAGTCTGAGGTTCATTATGAAACTTTATTTTTTCTTTCAGATTCCAAAGGAGAAGTAACTGTGACTCAAAGTCCTGCAGTGAAAGCTGTTCTACCAGGACAGACAGTCAGTATGAGCTGTAAAACCAGTACTGCTGTGTATAACAACAACAATTTATACTGGTACCTACAGAAACCTGGAGAAGCTCCTAAACTCCTCATCTACTATGCTACTAACCGTTGGTCTGGGACTCCAGATCGATTCAGTGGCAGTGGATCTGGATCTGACTTCACTTTGACCATCAGTGGAGTCCAGGCTGAAGATACAGGAGATTATTACTGTCAGAGTTACCATAGTGGCAATGTGTTCACACAGTGTTACAGAGCCATACAAAAACCTCCTCAGTCACACTGTACAGTTACTGCACTGCTGCACTTGGGACCCCCTGCAGCTGCTGAGGAGGAAGGTGGTTTAAAACATTTCATGGTTATTGTCCTTCATATTACTATTTTTATGAAACCTCTGTACTGGGTTACTTTCATTTTACCCTGAATTCAACCATAGATCTGTGAGCCTTACAATTATCATATGACAGTTTGTGTAGAAAAATGTATATGGACTGAATTAATATTCAAAACCAACATACATTTCAGGATCAACTGTAACATTTTTCAAACACCAGAATCCTGTATTAGCACAACTGGTTGTTGAGAATGAAATGATTTTTTCTTTTAATTATAAAATAGCCCTCAGAATAATTACTTTTATTAAAAAGTATGTAGGTGATATAATGTGAACCCCTCACAGCAGGCATTTACTCAATGAGATGATTTCACAGAACACATGTGAGGAATAGATAAAAATCAACATGAGAGCCTCCTCAATGTCCTGCTTTCTCCCAAGGAGCTCAAAATTCTCCAAAACCCAGAAAATATCACCTATAATGATAAGCACAGATGAATTTGTACAAAAATGCATCGCAAGCTCTCAATCTAGACCCTGCTTTTATGAAGCTCTCCAGTTGAATTAATTCAATGAAATGTGATCAGATTTGTGAGAGGAAAAGAACAGCTTCAATTTAAAATTATTGTGTACAGAGTCAACACAGAAACAAAGTGTCACGTTTGCTGTGTTCCGGGAAACAACGGACTGAGGCACAAATTGCGTTTTCCTTTTATTTGGAAAAACAGGCTGTAGCACACCGAGGAGGCCTGGGGAGGGGACGTAGACGGAGACGGGGGCAGAGCAGCCATAGCTGGGGCTCATCAGTGATTTCACTCCCTATTTCTTCCCTGGTGCCCAGCAGCAGGCAGAAGAGATTGAGGAAGAGAACGAGACAGAGGCAGAGACAGACCCGAACCCGATCCATGAGACGACGCCCGCGTCCCGACCGACCCGACTCTCCCAGCCCCCATGACCAGCACGAAGCCTCTCCCTGTTCCCTCTTTCCCGTCTCCTTCCTTCTCCCCTGTCTAACTAGGGCAAATAAAAGCCCACTGCTGCAACGGCATCTCTTGTTTCATCTTACACAGGGCTTAGTGAAAAGGGAAGGTCGAGAGATGTGGAAGGGTCGAGCGATCAGCAAGCGTTGCTTAGAGGGAGAAACAAAGACAGGCAGTAAGTCGTAGGGAGTGCCAGAAACCACTGGCCAGTTGTATGCAACGATTGCTCAAAATAAGGTTCCGCATTCACCTCTCCTCGACCCTCCTCTTTATCCTCACGCCCATCAAGGAACAGCAGGTGTCGCCGATGTGCTGGCAGACGAGGACGTGACACAAACATTCTGGTGCACTTATTCATTCAGCCCATAATTGAGATTTCATTTGGCAGAAAAGTGAGTTTGATAAGTTTTTTCTCTGGACATTTAAGGATCTTTGTAGACTGATAATCTATCCATGATACTGTCCATTTCTCTCATCTGATCTACTTCGCAAGCTGTGACAGCAGATAAAAATAAGAATGTGATACATTTTTCATTTGTTACTCCAAAGTGATTTGCAGTATTGAGATACTTAGAGTAATTTTATCAGTTTATGCAGCTGGGTAATTTGTATAGTACTAAGCGGGAGGTGGGATTCAAACCTGCGTCCTTAGGTTATCATCAAAGTTCACTGCCAACTGTACCTGGTGTCCCAAAGTCAGACGTTACCCATTTACAGTACTTTCCCAAAAATTAGAGTCCGTTTCCTAAAGCCGTTGTGTGGAGAGTGTTTGGAGTGTAAAGTTTGTGCACATTTCCTAGACAGTCACTGCCTTTTATGAGCCACTGCAAGTGTGACTGCCAAGCACTGCTGTGCAAAGCGGCGGGGATGAGAATCAGCACCTCCAAATCCGAGGCCATGGTTCTCAGTCGGTAAAAGGTGGATTACCCCCTCCGGGTTAGGGGGGAGTTGCTCCCTCAAGTGGAGGAGTTTAAGTATCTCAGGGTCTTGTTCACGAGTGAGGGAAAAATGGAGCGGCAGGTCGACGGACGGATCGGTGCGGCGTCCGGAGTAATGCGATCATTGTACCGGTCTGTTGTGGTGAAGAGGGAGCTGAGTCGTAAGGCGAAGCTCTCAATTTACCGGTCGATCTACGTTCCTACCCTCACCTATGGTCATCAACTCTGGATCATGACCGAAAGAATGAGATCGCGGATACAAGCGGCAGAAATGAGTTTCCTCCGCAGAGTGTCTGGGCGCACCCTTAGGGATAGAGTGAGGAGCTCAGTCACCCGGGAGGAGCTCGAAGTAGAGCCGCTGCTCCTCCACATCGAGAGGAGCCAGTTGAGGTGGCTCGGGCATCTGTTCCGGATGCCTCCTGGACGCCTCCCTGGGGAGGTGTTCCGGGCTTGTCCCACTGGGAGGAGGCCTCGGGGCAGACCCAGGACACGTTGGAGAGACTATGTCTCCCGGCTGGCCTGGGAACGCCTTGGGGTTTCCCCAGAGGAACTGGAGGAGGTGTGCGGGGAGAGGGAAGTCTGGAGGACTCTGCTCGGACTGCTGCCCCCGCGACCCGGCCCCGGATAAAAGCGGAGGAAGATGGATGGATGGTATATCAGACTATGCAACAAAACAAGACCCTCTCAAATCAATGGTCTCTAAACTCATATCATGTCCATGTCACCACCCCAAGGGCGAAATCCCTGATGTCCAGCATCAGTCCAACTGCATCAACACACCTGGCCTCAGTTGGCCTCAGTTGACCTTAGCTGACCTTAGTTGACCAGCTGAACAGCTCGCAGTCCTATAAAAAGGCTGAAGTCATGTCATTGGTTTGTGGCTTATTGATCAGCATTTTACTACTTTCCTGTGGCTTCCCTCATGATATGTGTTTACCAAGCTGTTGCCCAACTTCTTTTCCACTGTGTTTCTGCTCCAGTCCTTTGTGATTCTCTCCACATCTCATCTTCCATCTCCGTCGAAATCCAGTCTCAGTGTATTCGTGTCGTACACCTAAAACTATTTAATTTACTGTAAGAAGAGCCCGTGTGTCTCTTTCTTCTGTAGTCATTGTGTTACTATTGCACTTAATTTCTCAACACTTGTGTATAGACTCTGCTACTGAGATCATCGCACCTGGGTGCGTCTCCATTTCATTTCTGGATGTTACGGGGCCCAGTTTTGAATTTCTAATTTTGTTAATGACCTCAAGATTTCAGAAGATAAATCAAATTAATTTTCAGTTTTGATGGACATTGTATGCAGCTCTACAGTTCTAACTCTCTTCTTCAATCCACTTATAACTACCTACAATATCTGTAACTGAGAGTACATGGTACTGACTGCGATTGAGACATGTTAGCAAATGATGGAGCTGTGGCACATTGATAAAAAGTGGGACATGAGAGGAAGGTCTAGGATGTAACTTGTGTCATGCTTGCAGGCAGGAACAAAGGCGACGTACCCAATTGCAGGTGCACCGCTTATTGCAAAGCGTGGGCAGACAAGGGGCAGGTGAAATAACGAAATCAAAGGACAGGCACCAGGTCAACGTGGAGCAACCGTCGTTCGGAGGAAAATCCAAAGTCGTGGTCCAGAAACAAAGCTGTGGGTCGGGATATCAGGGAGACGTAGGCACAGGGTAAGGAGACACAGAAACAAGGACACCGGGGAACTCGCAGGAATGAAAGGAATACGAGAGTAATAAATACATTTAAATTTACATTTATTCATTTAGCAGACACTTTTCTCCAAAGCGACGTACATCTCGGCGAAAATACAATTTGTGCAATAACATTATGAAAAAGAGAGACAGCGTTGCAGACATGTGATTCTTAAGTAAACTTAGTTTGTTTCTTTCCAGTTTATGTTCTGATGTTCATTCCACAAGTATGTGCACAAAACTCAGGACAGAATAATCCTGATGACCTTCCTACATTTTTTTTTTTTTTTTAAAGGTACACAAACACACACATTTTCTGAACCGCTTGCCCCATACAGGGTTGCGGGGAACTGGAGCATACCTGGCAACTCAGGGCGTAAGGGGAGGGGACACACACAGGCCAGGATGCCAGTCTGCCACAAGGGACCCCAAGCGGGACTTGAACCCCAGACCCACCAGAGTGAAGGACCCAGTCCAACCCACTGCACCACCGTGCAGGGATGAGAAGCTGGCAAAGAGTCTGTGTGGTTTTTTAGTTGCAAACAGTATTTTGTTGTGGTAGAAGGTAATTTTAGCTCAAGATACAGCAGAGAAAAAAGTAGCTAAGAGTTGTTTGCAGGCATCCAGGTCCAAGCGAATCATGGATTTTCGTCATATTCACACCGGTCCTGTTTGCATGTAATGTATCAGTCAGCCATGGGGTGGCACTGGGGTGTGCTGGTCTGGAAGATAATGGACAGAGAGAGTCAAGGGAGGAAGACAGGGTTAGAGAGGAAAGCGTTAGTGGCATCGTCTGTTGATAGATCCGAGAATTGTGCAGCAGGAGGGAGAGCAGACAGCATAGCAGAGGCAAAGCAGGAAGGTGAGAGAGATTTTGAGTGTCATGCTATTCCCCCGGGACGGTTGTGTCAGACCCAAGTGCGGGGCACAGGAAGCTTGGTCAAGGGGCGGTTCGGTAGACATTGCCAGGGAACAGGCAAAGGGTCACCGATGTACAAACAGAATCCAAAGGGGCAAATCCAAGAACCGTAATCCAAGAAACAGGCGAGCGATCAGGCAAACCAGTGAGTCGGAGACGAGGAGTAGGGCAAGGAGTGTGGAGCAGGGCGAGGAACGAGGATCGAGAAGCAGGATGAGGAACGAGGATCGAGAAGCAGGGCGAGGAACAAGAAGCAAGACTAGGAGCGCAAGTGATCAATAAGGCTGAACAAGGTTCCGCATCGGACTGTGTTCCGCAGCCCCTTTTTAAGTTTGTGCTTGATAATTCGAAGCAGGTGTTCCCTGTTGTGCCGCTGTGGGGGGTGTAAGAGGTAAACCTTTGTCAGTCACCACTATTCGCTGCTGTATCTACATATTCAAGTTAATTTACACTGTAGCACAAGAGACAGTCCTAGAAAAAGTGGCGTGAGCCATAGGAGCACAATAAATAAATAAGTAGAGGAACAGACAGTGTGTTGGAAGAATTTAAGCGTTCAAGTACATTTCTGGAGGGAAATTCACGACTTGGAAGCAGAGGATCCAGTTGCTGTGCAGCGAGTTATTTTGCTTCACAGTGACATGTGCCTTTGTACAAAGTAACATGTGTCACGTTCGAGTGACTTGTGCAGTCTTTTCTTTTGTATATGTAGTGTGTTTGGTTCTTCTCTGCTCGTCCATCACAGTGTATAGGGAGTAATGCTTCATGAGACACTTTATTATGAGACATTTAAAACAATACATGGTGACTGGTAAATAAGAATTTTTCAGAAAACTGTCCTTTTTGTGGGGGGTGCGGTGGGGCAGTGGGTAGGACCGGGTCCTGCTCTCCAGTGGGTCTGGGGTTTGAATCCTGCTTGGGGTGCCTTGTGATTGACTAGCATCCCATCCAGGGTGTGTCCCCTCCCCCTCCAGCCTTACGCCCTGAGTTGCCAGGTTAGGCTCCGGTTCCCCGCGACCCTGTGTGGGACAAGCAGTTCAGAAAGTGTGTGTGTGTGTGTGTGTGTGATACCTTATCGATCACTCACCCCAAAAAGACAGAAAAACCAAAGGCCTAAAAAACAAAATCAACAACTTCCAAACCATTAATCACAGTAAATTAAAAAGAGACAAAGAGACAGATGATACAGGTTACTTATCAAAATGCTTTTGAACACATTGAAAATGTGTAACACTGTGTGTTACATGTATTTGCATAGAGAATCACTTTGCATGGGTAGCACATGCTTCAGTGCTCTGGGACTCTTTATAGTCCTCAGAGTTGGACACTTCATCACTGACAGCTGTCCTTCATGGTGAAAGAAGTCACAGCGACAATGAAATTTACCTACATCTTCACCTGGTGTCTCGTCCTCTGTGTTCAAGGTCAGTGTGGATTTTAGGACATAAAATTATAAAGGTGCTATCATTTTATTACTGAATGAAGAGCAGATATTGTCAGCAGTTTCATTTATGCAACATAAAAGATCTTTTTACCATTTATCATTATACAATCCTGTTTCATTCCAGAATCCAGAGGACAGATCACTGTGACTCAGACTCCTGCAGTGGCTGCTGTTCCTCCAGGACAGACAGTTACTATGGGCTGTAAAACCAGTAGTGCAGTGGATACAGGATGTTACACATCAGGAGCTCCCTGTTTATACTGGTACCTACAGAAACCTGGAGAAGCTCCTAAACTCCTCATCTATGATGCTACTAACCGTTACTCTGGGATTCCAGATCGATTCAGTGGCAGTGGATCTGGGTCTGACTTCACTCTGACCATCAGTGGAGTCCAGGCTGAAGATGCAGGAGATTATTACTGTCAGAGTTACCATAGTGGTGGAGTGTTCACACAGTGTTATAGAGCCGTACAAAAACCTCCTCAGTCACACTTTACAGTTACTGCACTGCTGGGCTTGAAGAGGAAGGAAATAATGTCACACAGTCTATAGACACTGATACAACAGAAGTACTTTATCTGACTGTTTCTAACAAAACTGATGACATGAAAAATTCATAATTTACCAGGATATTTCTTAAGAACGTCTTTTGACTACCTTCTAATATGCTTAATCATGATATAAATATACAACCCCAAATATACAGGTTCAGCACAAAGTGACAATTCTCAACCCATCCTTGCTTGTAAACAGCTGAGCCTTTTGTGCTCATTTTATACCCAACTTTAATAGTGTCACCTGTTACCTATGTAGCCCCTACGCAACTTGTTCTCGTGTAGTTGGATGTTTGGGGGCGGGATGTTCCGGGGGAAAAAGGGGAGTTGTTTTTTTTGGGGGAGACCGGGCGAGGAGAACGAGAGTTTTGGGTTCGTTCTCGCGCGAAGGGGGTTTTTGTGAAAAAAAAAAAACCGGCGCGAGCGACAACCAGCCCGCGAGGATTGGGGAGTGGAGGATTAGGGTTTGGCCAGCGCGACTGGCCCCGGAGAGAAGGTCGCCAGGACTCGCCATCATCGTCCCGCCATCCTCACTGGAGAGAGAGTGGCTGTGAGGACAGGTCGCTGTCGGTTTCCTGCCCTGCACGAAAACCGTGAGTAACGGCGGGAATTTCCCTCGGTGGTGGATAAGGAGCTCCAGACTAAAGCGCGCCAACGAGACGACGCCGGCACCAGAGACTGAGTCGCATAAAAGGAAAAAAAACGTGTTCGTTTTGGTGGTGTGAATTATTTGTGTGGACATTTTATATTAAATGTTTGTTGGGCTTATTTCACCTGAATGTTGTAACCGTCCCTGTGTAGGTGTGAATGTTCTTTTTTACGGCAAAGGAAGGCGGGGCTGGGTCGCTGTGTGTGAAGTATGGGAGGTTTATACGACTGTAATATAACAGTATAGCTGTACTACGCTAACTGGGCCTCTCCTCACCCTAGCAAGAGCCATACCCCGAAGTTGGGGGGGGGCGACAGTACACGCATCCCAAAGTTGTGCTGTAGACACCACCGATTCACCTCCCATGCTAGAGAAAAAAACATCAGAATCGAGTGGGTGGGCTACACTTGGGGGCTCGTCCGGGATCTGATTACTGTTTTCTGTATTTGTGAGTATATTTTTGTATGATTTGATGTCTCTTTGATATGATTTGTGGTTTGATGTCTGGAAAGTTGTTGTAACATGGAGTCAAAGCAGATAGTCCAATGGTGTAACGACAAGGGTATTGATATAAGAAAAGCTGTTGTGCTTAGTGGGGTTTCTGTTGACATTACTGATGAGACTGTGTACAAGGTGCTGGATGGGGTGGGAGTATTTGGTCATTGTAAGGTAAGGGGACGGTGTTTAGAACCAGCTGGAGACAACCAACTTGTGTTAGTTGAAACCACAAATGATATGACTAAGGCTACCATACCTGAACAGTTAGCCTTTGGAGGTGAGTCGGGGCCCTGGGTGGTTAATGTCAGCGAGACCCGAGAATGTCCAATACTTGGTGAAAGAGGCAGTTTCCAGGCAAAATTCCTGTCATTCCTAGCAAGTGAAGGGAAGACTCTAGCTGATGTCTCAGGCTGGTTTGGGCCTACTCCAGCGCCACCTGTCGCTCCAGACTTGAACACCAAACTCGTGGATGCCATCTCTTCACTTGTGGAGAAATGCCAAGCCACGCCTATGGACGGACTCGGCTATCGTAAACTTCGCTTGTTCTCCGGTGTGAAACCAACTCCACCGGGAGAGGAAGAGTATGATGCCTGGGCTGAGCAGACCACTCACATGTTGGATGAATGGCAGTGTTCAGATATTGTCAAGAAGCAGAGGATAGCTGAGAGTCTCAAAGGGCCAGCAGCAGACATTGTCCGGTGCTTAAGGGTTAGTAACCCCTCTGTCACTGCCGATGATTACCTCAAAGCCCTGGAGGCAGCTTTTGGGACCACAGACAGTGCGGCTGATCTCATGGTAAGGTTCCGTGGTACATTCCAGCAGGAAGGTGAGAAACTATCAGCATACTTGTTCCGTCTAGACAAACTGTTGCATGCAGTTCATCGTAAAGGTGGGGCTGAGGTGGCCGACCTGGACCAAATTCGCATTGAGCAGGTTGCACGAGGAGCTCTGTCCCATGATCTTGTTGCCATGCGCATCCGAACGATGTATAAGCTTAAACCTCCTCCAAGTTTCACAGAGTTGCTCCGTGATGTCCGAGAAGAAGAGGAAATGATCCTGGCAAGGCAAAGTGTGGGGAACGCTGCTCTTCCAGCAATGGTTAGGTGTGTGGGGTGCGCTACACCCTCCCCCGTACCAGTGCAGCCTGAAAATGTTGCAGTACCTGTGGTAGCGGGGAATGGTCAGGAAATAGAACGGCTCAGGGAAGAGTTCAGAGGGCTAAAGACGGAGGTTGCCCGGCTGTTTTCTGCCTCGATAGCTGCCTCCGATGGCATACCACAGCAGACCATGCAGAATCTCAATCCGAAGGGTACAGGGACCTTGTATGCCTGCGGAAGGGAGGGTGCTCCCAGACCCCAGTATCGTGCTGGTGTTTTTTGCTATCGATGTGGTGAAGATGGGCATTTCCAGCGAGAGTGTCCTAATCCAGAGAACCTTCGAAAGGTGACGAACCGACTATTGAAATTAAGGCAGCCGCCGGGAAACTTCCCAGGGGCCCAGTGAAGGAACGGCCTGCCGCCCCGGAGAAGACACGTTCCACCAGGTGTGATATGCTACGGCAAAGGGAGGCTATATTGCCAGAGGGTTTAGTTGGACCCAGTGCTATTGTCTCGGTACAAATTGAGGGCATTTACGCTAAAGCTTTGCTCGATAGCGGTTCCCAGATTACTCTACTGTATCGCTCCTTCTATGACCAGTATTTGAAGCACTTGCCTTTGACCCCTATCGAGTGCCTAGAGATTTGGGGCCTTAGTGTGGAGCAATATCCATATGATGGCTATCTGTGCGTGAAACTGGAGTTCACTGGAGACGTAGTTGGAGTAGTGGAGACCATAGAAACGCTTGTGCTTGTGTGTCCAGACCCGGTTGTGAAAGGGGAGGTTTCTGGGGTGATTGGTACAAACACCTCCATAGTTAGGAGGCTCTTCCAGTCTTGCATAAATCAAAAGGGGGGAAATTTCTTAGCTACCCTTGCTGTCCACCCAGTAATAAAAGAAGCGTATGAGAAGTTCCAGGAAGCTTCTGACGGCCTGGCCGAGGAAAGGCGAGGGACCGTCTGGTTCACGAGGAGCAAGCCTTTCACTCTGGCCCCAGGGGGTGTTGCTACAGTGATTGGCACTCCAAAGTTTCCTGGGCACCTGAATAGTCAGGCCGTGGTTGTAGATCACCCAGAGGAGGGCCCTTTCCCGGAAGGGCTGCTGGTAATGCCTGTTGTAGAGGAGCCAGGAACTGTCCAGTGCCGTCACCTCGCAGTCACTTTGAGGAATGTGTCTCAGCAGCCGGTGACATTAAAACGTGGAATGCCTATTGCGCACCTATTCCCAGTGGATGTGATGAATAAGGGGCTAGGTAGGGAGGAGACGATGCCACATATGTCTCAACTATCCCCCTCCTCTTTCAACTTTGGGGACTCTCCTGTGTCTATTGAGTGGAAGGATAGACTGTGTTGGAAAATGATGGAGAGGAAAGAGGTCTTTTCTTGCAGTGAGTTTGATGTAGGGTGTGCTAAGAGTACGCAGCACCACATTCGAGTGACGAATGAAACGCCTTTCAGAGAGCGTTCTAGACGTTTACCGCCAGGGGATCTAGAGGATGTGAGGAAACATCTCCATGATCTAAAGGAGGCTGGAATCATCTCAGAATCTCGGAGTCCTTACGCTTCTCCGATAGTGGTGGTTCGGAAGAAAAACGGAACCATACGTATGTGTGTGGACTACAGAACCCTGAACAGGAGAACAATTCCTGATCAGTACACAGTCCCTCGGGTGGAGGATGCTTTGGCTTGCCTGAGTGGTAGCCAGTGGTTCAGTGTGCTGGACCTCAGAAGTGGTTATTATCAGATCCCTCTGAGCGCGGCAGACAAGGAAAAGACCGCATTCATCTGTCCCGCAGGATTTTACCAGTTTGAGCGGATGCCCCAAGGGATATGTGGGGCCCCAGCAACCTTCCAACGGGTCATGGAGCGGACTGTAGGAGATATGAATCTTCTGGAATGCCTGGTGTATCTTGATGACATCATTGTATTTGGGCGAACATTGGAAGAGCATGAGCAGCGCCTTCTAAAGGTGCTGGACAGACTAAAGGAGGAGGGACTGAAGTTGTCTTTGGACAAGTGCCAGTTCTGCTGCCCTTCGGTGACTTACCTTGGTCATGTTGTGTCCAGAGATGGCATTGCTACAGATCCCTCGAAGGTTGACGCAGTGAAGTCGTGGCCACGCCCAGAGAGCATTACTGCTCTTCGCTCTTTTCTCGGGTTTTGTGGGTACTACAGACGGTTTGTGAAAGATTTCTCCAAGGGCTGTTATCCTTTAAATCAGCTGCTGCAGGGCTGCATCGTAGCTAGAGGACCAAGAAGAGTGGCAGGGGCTAAGACTGCCTCTCAGCATGGAAGGAAACCAACATCAGGTCTGTGTCCAAAGGAGTGGCACCACCCTTCAGAGCCGTTTGGTCCTAGGTGGGATGAGGACTGCGAGAAAGCTTTTGAAACGCTAAAAAGGAGTCTCACAGAGGCCCCAGTTTTGGCCATCGCCAATCCAGGACTGCCTTATGTGCTACATGTTGATGCTAGTAGAGAAGGTTTGGGGGGTGTCCTCTATCAGGATCAGGGAGCAGGCCTGCGCCCTGTGGCTTTTGTCAGCAGAAGCCTTACCCCAGCCGAGAAAAATTACCCCACCCATAAGCTAGAGTTTTTGGCATTAAAGTGGGCGATTACCGACAAGCTGCATGATTACCTCTATGGAGCTAAGTTTGAGGTGCACACAGACAATAACCCATTGACTTATGTCCTGACCACAGCCAAGTTGGATGCAGCAGGGCATCGATGGCTGGCAGAACTGGCCACATATGATTTCAGCCTGAAGTACCGCCCCGGGAAGCAGAATGTTGAGGCAGACGCCTTGTCACGGCGCTCACATGTCCCTCCTGAGGCATCTCAGGGGAGAGGGGCCATGCCAGCTGACTCAGTCCAAGCTATCTGCCAGATGTCCTCAGTCAGACCACCTCGCTATCGTCACTGCAGAGCGATTGATCTCATGGGCTCATCAAAAGGGGCGGTACCCAAAGCCTATTGCAACTTGTCTTTCCTGAATATTCAGCAGCTGCCCCAACTGACTCCAACAGACCTCTCATATTCACAGCAGAAAGACCCCTGCATTGGCGAAGTGTGGCATGCGGTTAATCAGAAGAATGCCGAGCGTGCCAACAAAGTGAGACATCCTGATGTGTCTTTGCTGCTGAAAGAGTGGGATAAGTTACAGGTTGTGAATTCCGTATTGTACAGGATGAGTAAGCCACCCAACAAGCCGCCTCGCCAGCAACTGTTGCTTCCCCAAGAGTTCCGAGAGACAGTACTCCAGTCTCTACATGACCAGTCGGGCCATCTTGGGTTTGAGAAGACCTATGGGCTGCTACGAGAGAGGTTTTATTGGCCTCGCATGAAGACACAGGTTGAAAGGTACTGTAAAAGCTGTCTCAGGTGTATTCAGAGGAAAACACTGCCCAAGAGAACTGCTGAGTTGTCGCATCTTCGCAGTGATGGACCGATGGATCTCGTTTGCATGGATTTCTTGACGATTGAGCCTGATTCCAGCAACCTCTTCAACGTGCTTGTGATTACAGATCACTACACCCGCTATGCTCAAGCTTTTGCAACTAGGGATCAGAAGGCGGAAACTGTCGCTAAGGTTCTGTGGGAGAAATACTTCATCCACTATGGGCTGCCCAAGAGGGTGCACTCTGATCAAGGCAGGGATTTTGAGAGTCGGCTCATCCATGAGTTGTTGGGCATGCTCGGCATAAAGAAATCAAGAACTACACCTTACCATCCTCAGGGCGATCCCCAGCCGGAGCGGTTTAACCGAACTCTGCTTGATATGCTCGGGACCCTTGACGCGCCAGACAAAAGGAAATGGGGTAAGCACATTGGCTATCTCGTACATGCGTACAACTGCACGCTGAATGAGTCAACCGGCTACTCGCCGTATTTCCTAATGTTTGGTCGAGAGGCTAGGTTGCCAGTAGATGTGGCATTTGGAGCATCGGGTGACGGTACCTCCAACAAATCCTATACAAGATACGTCAAAAACATGAAGCGTGAGCTTCAAGCTGCATATCAGTTGGCTGAGAGTGTGTCGAAAAAGAGGAATGAAGGGAACAAGCGACAGTACGATCAGAGGGTCCGTTACTGCCCTTTAGCTCCTGGTGACCGCGTCTTGATTCGAAATCTTGGACTGCAGGGGAAGGCCAAGCTTGCTGACCGCTGGAAGGACACCCCTTATGTTGTGGAGGATCAACTTCCTGGGTTGCCTGTGTTCAGATTGAAGCCAGAGGGTGAATTGGGCCCTGGGAAAGTACTGCACCGCAATCACATTCTGCCTATTGGGCAGGAGGTACGGTGGCGGTCTGAAAAGACTACAGAGGCATCCAAATTTAAAAGGAGGGCTAGTAAGCGGCTCCAAACGAGAGATGAGAGTTGTGGTCGCTCATGCTTGCCAGCGGTTGAACTGGAATGTGCAAGGGAGCCTGAGTCTGATTCAGAAGAAGAAGAAACGGGGGTCTGGTATGACTGTTATCCTCAGAGGAGGTCACCGGAGCCAGAGCCTTTAAGCAGTGGATCTGTTGAACTCGTTGACCTGGATTTGGGTCTGGATGTTCTCACGAATGGCTCAGGGCTGGAAATGACTGCGGTTGAGGGGCCGGCAGTGATGGACGTGGATGGACCCACTGCAACTTGTAGGACGGATGTTCCGGGAGATGAAGTCGAGTGTGGTGCTGGGGTACGGACAGCAGAAGAAGTGAGTGAGGGACGGGATAATGTCGCAGAGAACTCGGCGGGGTCTGCGCGGCCTCAGCGACTGAGAAGGGCCCCTACCCGACTCACCTATGATAAGCTGGGGAGCCCCACTACAGTAGCTGTTAGCACACATAGAGCTATTTCAGTTAAGGTTGGGGAAGGTTTCGCTAGTTTCTCTTCACCTCCTATCCGGAGATACACCAGCACTTTGTACAAGTGGATAGGTTGAAGGGAATGTATATATTCTGTTCTAATATGATGTTGAAAGGATGGGACGTGATGTGGGTTGCTTGTCATGAGGACATGACAAATTTTGGTGGGGGGAAGAGTGTAGCCCCTACGCAACTTGTTCTCGTGTAGTTGGATGTTTGGGGGCGGGATGTTCCGGGGGAAAAAGGGGAGTTGTTTTTTTTGGGGGAGACCGGGCGAGGAGAACGAGAGTTTTGGGTTCGTTCTCGCGCGAAGGGGGTTTTGTGAAAAAAAAAAAAACCGGCGCGAGCGACAACCAGCCCGCGAGGATTGGGGAGTGGAGGATTAGGGTTTGGCCAGCGCGACTGGCCCCGGAGAGAAGGTCGCCAGGACTCGCCATCATCGTCCCGCCATCCTCACTGGAGAGAGAGTGGCTGTGAGGACAGGTCGCTGTCGGTTTCCTGCCCTGCACGAAAACCGTGAGTAACGGCGGGAATTTCCCTCGGTGGTGGATAAGGAGCTCCAGACTAAAGCGCGCCAACGAGACGACGCCGGCACCAGAGACTGAGTCGCATAAAAGGAAAAAAAACGTGTTCGTTTTGGTGGTGTGAATTATTTGTGTGGACATTTTATATTAAATGTTTGTTGGGCTTATTTCACCTGAATGTTGTAACCGTCCCTGTGTAGGTGTGAATGTTCTTTTTTACGGCAAAGGAAGGCGGGGCTGGGTCGCTGTGTGTGAAGTATGGGAGGTTTATACGACTGTAATATAACAGTATAGCTGTACTACGCTAACTGGGCCTCTCCTCACCCTAGCAAGAGCCATACCCCGAAGTTGGGGGGGGGCGACAGTACACGCATCCCAAAGTTGTGCTGTAGACACCACCGATTCACCTCCCATGCTAGAGAAAAAAAACATCAGAATCGAGTGGGTGGGCTACACTTGGGGGCTCGTCCGGGATATGATTACTGTTTTCTGTATTTGTGAGTATATTTTGTATGATTTGATGTCTCTTTGATATGATTTGTGGTTTGATGTCTGGAAAGTTGTTGTAACATGGAGTCAAAGCAGATAGTCCAATGGTGTAACGACAAGGGTATTGATATAAGAAAAGCTGTTGTGCTTAGTGGGGTTTCTGTTGACATTACTGATGAGACTGTGTACAAGGTGCTGGATGGGGTGGGAGTATTTGGTCATTGTAAGGTAAGGGGACGGTGTTTAGAACCAGCTGGAGACAACCAACTTGTGTTAGTTGAAACCACAAATGATATGACTAAGGCTACCATACCTGAACAGTTAGCCTTTGGAGGTGAGTCGGGGCCCTGGGTGGTTAATGTCAGCGAGACCCGAGAATGTCCAATACTTGGTGAAAGAGGCAGTTTCCAGGCAAAATTCCTGTCATTCCTAGCAAGTGAAGGGAAGACTCTAGCTGATGTCTCAGGCTGGTTTGGGCCTACTCCAGCGCCACCTGTCGCTCCAGACTTGAACACCAAACTCGTGGATGCCATCTCTTCACTTGTGGAGAAATGCCAAGCCACGCCTATGGACGGACTCGGCTATCGTAAACTTCGCTTGTTCTCCGGTGTGAAACCAACTCCACCGGGAGAGGAAGAGTATGATGCCTGGGCTGAGCAGACCACTCACATGTTGGATGAATGGCAGTGTTCAGATATTGTCAAGAAGCAGAGGATAGCTGAGAGTCTCAAAGGGCCAGCAGCAGACATTGTCCGGTGCTTAAGGGTTAGTAACCCCTCTGTCACTGCCGATGATTACCTCAAAGCCCTGGAGGCAGCTTTTGGGACCACAGACAGTGCGGCTGATCTCATGGTAAGGTTCCGTGGTACATTCCAGCAGGAAGGTGAGAAACTATCAGCATACTTGTTCCGTCTAGACAAACTGTTGCATGCAGTTCATCGTAAAGGTGGGGCTGAGGTGGCCGACCTGGACCAAATTCGCATTGAGCAGGTTGCACGAGGAGCTCTGTCCCATGATCTTGTTGCCATGCGCATCCGAACGATGTATAAGCTTAAACCTCCTCCAAGTTTCACAGAGTTGCTCCGTGATGTCCGAGAAGAAGAGGAAATGATCCTGGCAAGGCAAAGTGTGGGGAACGCTGCTCTTCCAGCAATGGTTAGGTGTGTGGGGTGCGCTACACCCTCCCCCGTACCAGTGCAGCCTGAAAATGTTGCAGTACCTGTGGTAGCGGGGAATGGTCAGGAAATAGAACGGCTCAGGGAAGAGTTCAGAGGGCTAAAGACGGAGGTTGCCCGGCTGTTTTCTGCCTCGATAGCTGCCTCCGATGGCATACCACAGCAGACCATGCAGAATCTCAATCCGAAGGGTACAGGGACCTTGTATGCCTGCGGAAGGGAGGGTGCTCCCAGACCCCAGTATCGTGCTGGTGTTTTTTGCTATCGATGTGGTGAAGATGGGCATTTCCAGCGAGAGTGTCCTAATCCAGAGAACCTTCGAAAGGTGACGAACCGACTATTGAAATTAAGGCAGCCGCCGGGAAACTTCCCAGGGGCCCAGTGAAGGAACGGCCTGCCGCCCCGGAGAAGACACGTTCCACCAGGTGTGATATGCTACAGCAAAGGGAGGCTATATTGCCAGAGGGTTTAGTTGGACCCAGTGCTATTGTCTCGGTACAAATTGAGGGCATTTACGCTAAAGCTTTGCTCGATAGCGGTTCCCAGATTACTCTACTGTATCGCTCCTTCTATGACCAGTATTTGAAGCACTTGCCTTTGACCCCTATCGAGTGCCTAGAGATTTGGGGCCTTAGTGTGGAGCAATATCCATATGATGGCTATCTGTGCGTGAAACTGGAGTTCACTGGAGACGTAGTTGGAGTAGTGGAGACCATAGAAACGCTTGTGCTTGTGTGTCCAGACCCGGTTGTGAAAGGGGAGGTTTCTGGGGTGATTGGTACAAACACCTCCATAGTTAGGAGGCTCTTCCAGTCTTGCATAAATCAAAAGGGGGGAAATTTCTTAGCTACCCTTGCTGTCCACCCAGTAATAAAAGAAGCGTATGAGAAGTTCCAGGAAGCTTCTGACGGCCTGGCCGAGGAAAGGCGAGGGACCGTCTGGTTCACGAGGAGCAAGCCTTTCACTCTGGCCCCAGGGGGTGTTGCTACAGTGATTGGCACTCCAAAGTTTCCTGGGCACCTGAATAGTCAGGCCGTGGTTGTAGATCACCCAGAGGAGGGCCCTTTCCCGGAAGGGCTGCTGGTAATGCCTGTTGTAGAGGAGCCAGGAACTGTCCAGTGCCGTCACCTCGCAGTCACTTTGAGGAATGTGTCTCAGCAGCCGGTGACATTAAAACGTGGAATGCCTATTGCGCACCTATTCCCAGTGGATGTGATGAATAAGGGGCTAGGTAGGGAGGAGACGATGCCACATATGTCTCAACTATCCCCCTCCTCTTTCAACTTTGGGGACTCTCCTGTGTCTATTGAGTGGAAGGATAGACTGTGTTGGAAAATGATGGAGAGGAAAGAGGTCTTTTCTTGCAGTGAGTTTGATGTAGGGTGTGCTAAGAGTACGCAGCACCACATTCGAGTGACGAATGAAACGCCTTTCAGAGAGCGTTCTAGACGTTTACCGCCAGGGGATCTAGAGGATGTGAGGAAACATCTCCATGATCTAAAGGAGGCTGGAATCATCTCAGAATCTCGGAGTCCTTACGCTTCTCCGATAGTGGTGGTTCGGAAGAAAAACGGAACCATACGTATGTGTGTGGACTACAGAACCCTGAACAGGAGAACAATTCCTGATCAGTACACAGTCCCTCGGGTGGAGGATGCTTTGGCTTGCCTGAGTGGTAGCCAGTGGTTCAGTGTGCTGGACCTCAGAAGTGGTTATTATCAGATCCCTCTGAGCGCGGCAGACAAGGAAAAGACCGCATTCATCTGTCCCGCAGGATTTTACCAGTTTGAGCGGATGCCCCAAGGGATATGTGGGGCCCCAGCAACCTTCCAACGGGTCATGGAGCGGACTGTAGGAGATATGAATCTTCTGGAATGCCTGGTGTATCTTGATGACATCATTGTATTTGGGCGAACATTGGAAGAGCATGAGCAGCGCCTTCTAAAGGTGCTGGACAGACTAAAGGAGGAGGGACTGAAGTTGTCTTTGGACAAGTGCCAGTTCTGCTGCCCTTCGGTGACTTACCTTGGTCATGTTGTGTCCAGAGATGGCATTGCTACAGATCCCTCGAAGGTTGACGCAGTGAAGTCGTGGCCACGCCCAGAGAGCATTACTGCTCTTCGCTCTTTTCTCGGGTTTTGTGGGTACTACAGACGGTTTGTGAAAGATTTCTCCAAGGGCTGTTATCCTTTAAATCAGCTGCTGCAGGGCTGCATCGTAGCTAGAGGACCAAGAAGAGTGGCAGGGGCTAAGACTGCCTCTCAGCATGGAAGGAAACCAACATCAGGTCTGTGTCCAAAGGAGTGGCACCACCCTTCAGAGCCGTTTGGTCCTAGGTGGGATGAGGACTGCGAGAAAGCTTTTGAAACGCTAAAAAGGAGTCTCACAGAGGCCCCAGTTTTGGCCATCGCCAATCCAGGACTGCCTTATGTGCTACATGTTGATGCTAGTAGAGAAGGTTTGGGGGGTGTCCTCTATCAGGATCAGGGAGCAGGCCTGCGCCCTGTGGCTTTTGTCAGCAGAAGCCTTACCCCAGCCGAGAAAAATTACCCCACCCATAAGCTAGAGTTTTTGGCATTAAAGTGGGCGATTACCGACAAGCTGCATGATTACCTCTATGGAGCTAAGTTTGAGGTGCACACAGACAATAACCCATTGACTTATGTCCTGACCACAGCCAAGTTGGATGCAGCAGGGCATCGATGGCTGGCAGAACTGGCCACATATGATTTCAGCCTGAAGTACCCGCCCCGGGAAGCAGAATGTTGAGGCAGACGCCTTGTCACGGCGCTCACATGTCCCTCCTGAGGCATCTCAGGGGAGAGGGGCCATGCCAGCTGACTCAGTCCAAGCTATCTGCCAGATGTCCTCAGTCAGACCACCTCGCTATCGTCACTGCAGAGCGATTGATCTCATGGGCTCATCAAAAGGGGCGGTACCCAAAGCCTATTGCAACTTGTCTTTCCTGAATATTCAGCAGCTGCCCCAACTGACTCCAACAGACCTCTCATATTCACAGCAGAAAGACCCCTGCATTGGCGAAGTGTGGCATGCGGTTAATCAGAAGAATGCCGAGCGTGCCAACAAAGTGAGACATCCTGATGTGTCTTTGCTGCTGAAAGAGTGGGATAAGTTACAGGTTGTGAATTCCGTATTGTACAGGATGAGTAAGCCACCCAACAAGCCGCCTCGCCAGCAACTGTTGCTTCCCCAAGAGTTCCGAGAGACAGTACTCCAGTCTCTACATGACCAGTCGGGCCATCTTGGGTTTGAGAAGACCTATGGGCTGCTACGAGAGAGGTTTTATTGGCCTCGCATGAAGACACAGGTTGAAAGGTACTGTAAAAGCTGTCTCAGGTGTATTCAGAGGAAAACACTGCCCAAGAGAACTGCTGAGTTGTCGCATCTTCGCAGTGATGGACCGATGGATCTCGTTTGCATGGATTTCTTGACGATTGAGCCTGATTCCAGCAACCTCTTCAACGTGCTTGTGATTACAGATCACTACACCCGCTATGCTCAAGCTTTTGCAACTAGGGATCAGAAGGCGGAAACTGTCGCTAAGGTTCTGTGGGAGAAATACTTCATCCACTATGGGCTGCCCAAGAGGGTGCACTCTGATCAAGGCAGGGATTTTGAGAGTCGGCTCATCCATGAGTTGTTGGGCATGCTCGGCATAAAGAAATCAAGAACTACACCTTACCATCCTCAGGGCGATCCCCAGCCGGAGCGGTTTAAACCGAACTCTGCTTGATATGCTCGGGACCCTTGACGCGCCAGACAAAAGGAAATGGGGTAAGCACATTGGCTATCTCGTACATGCGTACAACTGCACGCTGAATGAGTCAACCGGCTACTCGCCGTATTTCCTAATGTTTGGTCGAGAGGCTAGGTTGCCAGTAGATGTGGCATTTGGAGCATCGGGTGACGGTACCTCCAACAAATCCTATACAAGATACGTCAAAAACATGAAGCGTGAGCTTCAAGCTGCATATCAGTTGGCTGAGAGTGTGTCGAAAAAGAGGAATGAAGGGAACAAGCGACAGTACGATCAGAGGGTCCGTTACTGCCCTTTAGCTCCTGGTGACCGCGTCTTGATTCGAAATCTTGGACTGCAGGGGAAGGCCAAGCTTGCTGACCGCTGGAAGGACACCCCTTATGTTGTGGAGGATCAACTTCCTGGGTTGCCTGTGTTCAGATTGAAGCCAGAGGGTGAATTGGGCCCTGGGAAAGTACTGCACCGCAATCACATTCTGCCTATTGGGCAGGAGGTACGGTGGCGGTCTGAAAAGACTACAGAGGCATCCAAATTTAAAAGGAGGGCTAGTAAGCGGCTCCAAACGAGAGATGAGAGTTGTGGTCGCTCATGCTTGCCAGCGGTTGAACTGGAATGTGCAAGGGAGCCTGAGTCTGATTCAGAAGAAGAAGAAACGGGGGTCTGGTATGACTGTTATCCTCAGAGGAGGTCACCGGAGCCAGAGCCTTTAAGCAGTGGATCTGTTGAACTCGTTGACCTGGATTTGGGTCTGGATGTTCTCACGAATGGCTCAGGGCTGGAAATGACTGCGGTTGAGGGGCCGGCAGTGATGGACGTGGATGGACCCACTGCAACTTGTAGGACGGATGTTCCGGGAGATGAAGTCGAGTGTGGTGCTGGGGTACGGACAGCAGAAGAAGTGAGTGAGGGACGGGATAATGTCGCAGAGAACTCGGCGGGGTCTGCGCGGCCTCAGCGACTGAGAAGGGCCCCTACCCGACTCACCTATGATAAGCTGGGGAGCCCCACTACAGTAGCTGTTAGCACACATAGAGCTATTTCAGTTAAGGTTGGGGAAGGTTTCGCTAGTTTCTCTTCACCTCCTATCCGGAGATACACCAGCACTTTGTACAAGTGGATAGGTTGAAGGGAATGTATATATTCTGTTCTAATATGATGTTGAAAGGATGGGACGTGATGTGGGTTGCTTGTCATGAGGACATGACAAATTTTGGTGGGGGGAAGAGTGTAGCCCCTACGCAACTTGTTCTCGTGTAGTTGGATGTTTGGGGGCGGGATGTTCCGGGGGAAAAAGGGGAGTTGTTTTTTTTGGGGGAGACCGGGCGAGGAGAACGAGAGTTTTGGGTTCGTTCTCGCGCGAAGGGGGTTTTGTGAAAAAAAAAAAACCGGCGCGAGCGACAACCAGCCCGCGAGGATTGGGGAGTGGAGGATTAGGGTTTGGCCAGCGCGACTGGCCCCGGAGAGAAGGTCGCCAGGACTCGCCATCATCGTCCCGCCATCCTCACTGGAGAGAGAGTGGCTGTGAGGACAGGTCGCTGTCGGTTTCCTGCCCTGCACGAAAACCGTGAGTAACGGCGGGAATTTCCCTCGGTGGTGGATAAGGAGCTCCAGACTAAAGCGCGCCAACGAGACGACGCCGGCACCAGAGACTGAGTCGCATAAAAGGAAAAAAAACGTGTTCGTTTTGGTGGTGTGAATTATTTGTGTGGACGTTTTATATTAAATGTTTGTTGGGCTTATTTCACCTGAATGTTGTAACCGTCCCTGTGTAGGTGTGAATGTTCTTTTTTACGGCAAAGGAAGGCGGGGCTGGGTCGCTGTGTGTGAAGTATGGGAGGTTTATACGACTGTAATATAACAGTATAGCTGTACTACGCTAACTGGGCCTCTCCTCACCCTAGCAAGAGCCATACCCCGAAGTTGGGGGGGGGCGACAGTACACGCATCCCAAAGTTGTGCTGTAGACACCACCGATTCACCTCCCATGCTAGAGAAAAAAACATCAGAATCGAGTGGGTGGGCTACACCTACTTACCTGTGGAAAGTTCCAAACAGGTTTTTTCAACACATTGCACAGGTAAGTGGCTGACTACCCCAACTGTTTTTGAGACGTGTTGCAGCCATCAGAATTAGATTTTGCTTGGATTTACAATTATATTTTAAGTTTCTGATGTAAAACTTTACATTTACAAAACACTGCTTTCTCTTTTTGCTGTTTTATTTGCATTTTACATACTGTCCCAACCTTTATGTAAATGGGTCTGTATATTTATATATGATATATACTGTAGATATTAATTTGCTTTTTTTGGGGAGTTTTAGTATCTTAACCAATTCTCTCTACGTTCCCTTTTCCTCTTTTAAAGAGTATGTTCATTAAGTTGTTAATCATAATTTTAATATTTCTGACACTCTGGGTCCCTCACACGTCCTCTACAAATCCTGCACTTATTTATCGTACGTGCAGTTTATGTACCATAAATGAGTTCAATACGATCTGCTGTAATTATCTCTTTATTTCCTATTTCAATGTTACCGTCACGCCCAAAAGCCAAGCAGCCGTGCCTGACCAGGGATAAAGGCAGCGCCATCCCAGCACAAGGTTGCGGAATCTTGCAGTGTCCCAGCTTGCCGATTCAGCGATTCTTCCCTTACGTCCTGTTCCTAGTTCTTGTGGCCTTCGACCTCCGCTTGCTTTCTCGTGTACCGAGTATTGTCTTGCCCAAGAAATGACGTTTGCACCTGAGAAGAACCACGTCTGTCCTTGATTTTGCCTGCCTCTGTGTTTTCGGATCCAGAATAAACACACCCGCACTTGGATCCAAACACCTATCTCCTGTCTCTCGTCCCAGTTCGTGACATTTACTTCTATTGGATCTACGTCAGGGATGTGAACCTGTAACAATCTGACTCCAGGCCTCAACACAAAAACATCTTTGTCAGTCACATGACACACAATATTTGCTTAATAATAACTGGTCACAGTTTGATGGTTTGTGTTTGTTATGTGCTCAAAACAGTGGAGATGATCGTAGACTTCAGGAGAAACACCTCAGCATTATCCCCACTCACCATCATGAACAGCACTGTGGCAACAGTGGAGTCATTCCGGTTCCTGGGCACCACCATCTCACAGGACCTGAAGTGGGAGCCACACATAGACTCTATTGTGAAGAAGGCCCAGCAGAGGTTGTACTTCCTTCGCCAGCTGAGGAAGTTCAACCTGCCACAGGAGCTACTGCTGCAATTCTACTCCGCAGTCATTGAGTCTGTCCTCTGCACCTCTATAACTGTCTGGTTCGGCTCAGCTACGAAATCAGACATCAGAAGATTACAGCAGATACTTCGGACTGCTGGAAGACTCATCAGCACACCCCCCCAGCTCTCCAAGAACTGTACTCGTCCAGAGTCAGTAAAGGGGCTAGCAAAATCATTCTAGACCCCTCACATCCAGGCCACTTCCTCTTCGAACCTTTGCCATCTGGCTGGCGCTACAGAGCACCAAGCACCAGGACAGCCAGGCATAAAAAAAGTTTCTTTCCTCAAGCCATCTACCTCATGAACAGCTAAATCCCCCCTAGAGAGTAAACCAGTGCAATACACAACTATATTTATATTTATAACTATTTATCACATTTCTCTTACACTCCCTTGCATTTGTATCTAGTGACTATTTTTGTATATTGGGTACTTTATATTTTTAAATATTTTTTATCCCTTGCTCACATGCTCTATCTTTTCACCTGTCTTGTTACTGTCATTCTGTCTGTGCTGTGGTAGTTCCTGTCACCAAGACAAATTCCTTGTATATGCGAACATACTTGGCAATAAAGCTCGTTCTGATTCTGATTCTGATTCTGATTGTTATACCAGTAACCCAGTGAAGAACTGGACTGTCATTTGGGTTGTCAGTTCATTTAAAGTATATTTTCCCCAGCATTGTACATTTTCCCCATTTTATAGTGCTTTCAACTTTCCAGAAGCATTTTAGATGCAGTACATATAATAGTATTTAGTGAACAACTCTGTTCGGTGGGAATCCATTAATAGCTGTGGGTGGCATGGTGGCACAGCAAGTAGCGCTACTCTTTCACAGCACTTGGATGGTGCAAGAGGACATGGGTTTGATCCCTGCTCAGTCTGTGTGGAGTTTGCATGTTCTTCCCATGCCTACATGAGGTTTCGCTGGGTGCTCTGGTTTCCTATAACACTCCAAAAGACATTCTCTTCAGGTTCATCCATAGAGACAGTGTGTTCTGCTGATGTATGGACCCATTGTAAATAATGTGCGGTACTAGCAGTGTAAGTTACCTTGCTGAATGGGGTGTGGACTGGTCACACTACATAGAGTTTGTTGGAAGTCACTTTGGAGAAAAGTGTCTGCTAAATGAATAAATGTGAATATCCAGTTTGAAGTGACAACATATTGAGAGCACATGAGACAAAGGGTGTAGAGAAGGGAGAAGATGCCCAGCAGTGTGGATGTGTGAGCTGGTGCTCTGGATGTGCCTTGCTGCGTGGCTCAGAGTGTGTTACATGTATTTGCATAGAGAAGCACTTTGCATGGGCAGCACAGGTTTTGGTGCTCTGGGACTGTTTATAGTCCTCAGAGTTGAACTTCATGACTGACAGCTGTCTTTCAAGGCATAGGAACAAGAAGTTACAATGAGTTTTCTCACCATTTTTATTGGCATACTTGGACTTTTCATTGATGGTAAGGAGGAGATTATTACTTTTGTATTTTTGATTTTTTTTATTTTCATAAGTTGGTTTATATATCTTTAATGTTAATCACTGTGCTGTTCTTTCACATTCTTCAGAATCCAGAGGGCAGGTCACTGTGACTCAGACTCCTGCAATGAAAGCTGTTCTACCAGGACAGACAGTCAGTATGAGCTGTAAAACCAGTACTGCTGTGTTTCTTGACAGCTCTTTACACTGGTACCTACAGAAACCTGGAGAAGCTCCTAAACTCCTCATCTATGATGCTACTAACCGTTGGTCTGGGACTCCAGATCGATTCAGTGGCAGTGGATCTGGGTCTGACTTCACTCTGACCATCAGTGGAGTCCAGGCTGAAGATGCAGGAGATTATTACTGTCAGAGTTTACATGAAATCAGTAGTAGCTATGTGTTCACACAGTGTTATAGAGCCGTACAAAAACCTCCTCAGTCACACTGTACAGTTACTGCACTGCTGCACCTGGGACCCCCTGCAGCTGCTGAGGAGGAAGGTGGTTTAAACTTTTCTTGGCGTTTATACATTTTATACTAAATATAATTAAACTCAGGGGATGCGGTGGCGCAGTGGGTTGGACCACAGTCCTGCTTTCCAGTAGGTCTGGGGTTCAAGTCCTGCTTGGGGTGCCTTGTGACGGACTGGCGTCCCGTCCTGGGTGTGTCCCCTTTCCCCCTCTGGCCTTACGCCCTGTGTTACCGGGTAGGCTCCGGTTCCCCGTGACCCCGTAAGGGACAAGCGGTTCTGAAAATGTGTGTGTGTGTATAATTAAACTATATATTCAACACTTTTTTTTCCAAAAACTCAAACTGTACTTTTTTAGTCTCCCTCTACTCTTTCCACTCTGTTTTCAGCTATTTTTCTTGCGTGCCTTACAATTGTCACATGACAGTTTTTAAAAATTTACATTGACTTGTGTTCATATTGATAGAACACATTACGTGAGGAACAGGCAAAAATTCAAGGAGAGCCTCGTAAATGTCCTACTTTCTCCCAGAGAGCTCAAAATACTACAAACCCCTGAAAATATCACCAATATTTTAAAAACACTGATAAAATTTGTACAGAAATGACTTTCAAGCTTTCAGTCTAGATACTGATTATAAATCTCTGATTGTTTGTAAATCTCTCTGATCATTCAGTTTCATGAACTTAATGAAATTTGATAATATTTTTGAAAGAACAAGAAGAATAATAGCTAAGAATTAAACTTATTGTGTACAGAGTCAAACACTCATTTTATTGGACATTTAAGGATCTTTGTAGACTGATAATCCATCCATGATACCATCCATTTCTCTCCACTGATCTACTTCAAAAGCTGTGACAGCAGAGAAATATAAGAATGTGGTACATCATTCGATTTTTACTCCAAACTGACATAAAGTGTTGAGATTCTTACAGTAAGTTATTAATTTATATAGCTGGGTAATTTCCATAGCAACAAACAGGAAGTGGGATTTGAACCTACATCCTTAGGTTATCGTAAGAGTTCTCTGCCAAGTGTACCTGGTGTCCCAAAGTCAGATGTTATCCCTTATAGTACTTCCCCAAAGATTAGAGTCTGTTTTCTAAAGCTGTTGTGTGGAGAGTTTGGAGTGTAAAGTTTGTGAACATTTCCTAGAAAGTCACTGCCTTTTATGAGCCACTGCAGGTGTGACTGCTGAGCACAGACTCACATCAGGGCTCTTTATGTGTCACAGCACCTTTAAATGTCCCTCCACAGTGGAGGGAAGGCAGAAGGTTGAGGATCAAACAGCTCTTAAGATCATTTTTACATGAGAACAGTCAGAACTACTGGCTGGTGCTCATTTGGATCTGCTGGATGACCTTACTTGTGGACAGATACCAGGCAGCATCTTTTCCTCATCTTTGGGACCATTAGCAAGCTCAGACCACATGATGGAGCCAGAGGACAACTCATTGCAATTTTCTTGTGCTTTTGGAAAGAAGCACATCATTTAAATTCAACTTTGTTTTGGTTCAGTGACAGTCCTGTACCTCTCCAATTCTCTTATCCCAAATTTTGGAAAATGACTCAATTTGACAACATTAAGAAAAACTGGAAAACCATACTGATCACATAACTGCAAGTACCGTGGAACTTTACTGGACTCTAAGGTCGTGCTCATCACTGCATGGCTCACAGTGTGTCTTACGTGTATTTGCATAGAGAAGCGCTTTGCATGGGCAGCACATGCTTCAGTGCTCTGGGACTGTTTATAGTCCTCAGAGTTGGACACTTCATGACTGACAGCTGTCCTTCATGGGAGTAAAACCCAAAACAACGATGATGAGTTCTATCAGCGTCTTCATCTCTGCACTTACGCTTCTACTCTTCATCCAAGGTAAGTTTTAAAACAAAATTATTCCCATGTGTCTAAATATGTATACATTTAAAAATCCTTCTTATTAAAAGACATTCTTGAAAATTATGCAGTTTTAGATTCATTATTAAACTTTTATTTTTCTTTCAGATTCCAAAGGACAAATAACTGTGACTCAGAGTCCTGCAGTTAAAGCTGTTCTACCAGGACAGACAGTCAGTATGAGCTGTAAAACCAGTACTGCTGTGTATAACAACAACTATTTAGCCTGGTACCTACAGAAACCTGGAGAAGCTCCTAAACGCCTCATCTATGGTGCTACAACCCGTGAGTCTGGGACTCCAGATCGATTCAGTGGCAGTGGATCTGGGTCTGACTTCACTCTGACCATCAGTGGAGTCCAGGCTGAAGATGCAGGAGATTATTACTGTCAGAGTTACCACTACATCAGTAGCAGCGATGTGTTCACACAGTGTTATAGAGCCGTACAAAAACCTCCTCAGTCACACTGTACAGTTACTGCACTGCTGCACCTGGGACCCCCCGCAGCTTCTGAGTAGGAAGGTGGTTTAAAACACAAACACACACACACACACACACACACACACACACACACACTTTCTGAACCGCTCATCCCATACAGGGTCGCGGGGAGCCGGAGCCTACCCGGCAACACAGGGCGTAAGGCCAGAAGGGGAGGGGACACACCCAGGACAGGACGCCAGTCCATCGCAAGGCACCCCAAGCGGGAGTCAAACCCCAGATCCATGGGAGAGGAGGACCCGGTCCAACCCACCGCGCCCCCTGGTTTAAAACATTTCATGATTAGTGTCCTTCATATTACTATGTTTTTGAAAACTCTGTACTTTATTCCTCTCATTTTACCTTGAATTCAGCCGTAGATCTGCATGCTTTACAATTTCCTCATGACATTTTGTGTAGAAACATTGTAGCATCCCCCCATGAACACTAATATCAACTATTTACACGACGCTGGTACAACTCCCCTCCGTGCCATTACAATATTTATATGGACTTTGTTAATTTTCAAAACTAACAGACATTTATGGGTTGATTGTATCGTTTTCCAAACACCACAGTCCTGCATTAAGACAGCTGGATATTAATAATGAAATGAATTCATTAAATTAGAAAGTAAGTAGCCAAAGAAATTATTACTTTTCTTAAAAAAAATATGTAGGTGATATAATGTGAACTCCTCACAGCAAGAATTTACTCAATGAAATGATTCCACACCACACATTAAGTGAGGAACAGGCCAAAATCCACATTAGAGCCTCCTCAATGTCTTGCTTTCTCAGAGAGAGCTTTAAACACTCCAAAATCCTGAAAATATCACCTATAATAAAACACACTGATATAATTTGTACTGTATTTGTAAATGTATTTCAAGCAGTCAGTCTAGACACTGTTTTTGTAAAAATCTCCGATCGTTCAGTTTCATAAACTACATGAAATTTGATCAAATTTGTGAAGGAAGAAGAACAAGATGAGCTAAGAATTAAACTGATAGAATTAATACAGAAATGTATTTCAAACAAGGGGCGCGGTGGTGCAGTTGGTTGGACCAGGTCTTGCTCTCCGGTGGGTCTGGGGTTCGAGTCCCACTTGGGGTGCCTTGTGATGGACTGGCGTCCCGTCCTGGGTGTGTCCCCTCCCCCTCTGGCCTTACCTCCTGTGTTGCTGGGTAGGCTCCAGTTCCCCGTGACCCTGTACGAGACAAGCGGTTCAGAACGCGTGTGTGTGTATGTATTTCAAGCATTCAGTCTGAAAATAAGATTATTCCTATATGTGTGCAATTATGTATGCATTAGAAATTATGAGATCTTACATTCATCATTAAACTTTTTTCTTCTTTCAGAATCCAAAGGACAAATAACTGTGACTCAGAGTCCTGCAGCGAAAGCTGTTCTACCAGGACAGACAGTCAGTATGAGCTGTAAAACCAGTACTGCTGTGTATAACAACAACTATTTAAATTGGTACCTACAGAAACCTGGAGAAGCTCCTAAACGCCTCATCTACCTTGCTACTAACCGTCAGTCAGGGATTCCAGATCGATTCAGTGGCAGTGGATCTGGGTCTGACTTCACTCTGACCATCAGTGGAGTCCAGGCTGAAGATGCAGGAGATTATTACTGTCAGAGTTACCATAGTGGCTATGTGTTCACACAGTGTTATAGAGCCGTACAAAAACCTCCTCAGTCATACTGTACAGTTACTGCACTGCTGGGCTTGAAGAGGAAGGAAATAATGTCACACAGTCTATAGACACTGATACAACAGAAGTACTTTATCTGACTGTTTCTAACAAAACTGATCCCATGAAAAATTTATAATTTTCCAGCCATATTTCTTAAGAACACCTTTTTCCTCCCTTCTAACATGCTTTATCATTATATAAACACACACACACACACACACACACACACACACACACACAAACACACACACACATCGTCTGAACTGCTTGTCATATATGGGGTCGCAGGGAGCCGGAGCCTAACCTGGCAGCACAGGGCGTAAGGGACACACCCAGAAGAGGACAGCAGTCCATCACAAGGCACCCCAAGCGGGACGTGAACCCCAGACCCACCGGAGAGCAGGACCTGAGCCAACCCACTGCACCACTGCACCCCCCATTACATAAGTACACAACCCCAGATATACAAGTTCCGTCCAAAGTGACGATTCTCTGAGCCTTTCGTGCTCATTTTATACCCAATATTAATAGTGTCACATTCTGCCACAACATGAAATCCCTCCTGCCCTCTTCCCTCTCCTCTGCTCTTCTAACCTCCTTCCCATCCGCTGCACAATTCTCCAGTTCCTCTACACATGATGTACTAAACTCTTCCTTTTAACTCCCCTCTATCATAACATAATGAAATTTATTAAATTTAAATCTCAACTTCCATGGCTATTAGGAATTAAATCCACAGTCATTAAGATTACTTTTACATTTATTTATTGAGATGGTGCTTTTCTCCAGAGCGTCTAATAAGTTAATTTCCTAATTTTTGCAGCACTATAATTTTTACCTGAACAATTTACAGTAAACTAACAGGGGATTTAAGTCTTCTGGATTAGACCGTGTCGTGTGGGACACTGGTTCCAGCATTTCGCTTCCCCTGTTGGAAGCATCTTCAGGGAGCTGCCACATCTCGTAAAGGCTAGATGTGAACTGGAGTGTTTGACGAGGGTGGGTGTATTTATGGGCGGGATCGGGGTCAGAGGTCGTAGCGGGTGGTCCTGATAGGTGGTACCCCTTCCACTTGCCTCACAAGGTGTGGCAGCTCCCTGAAGTATCTTCCAACAGTGGAAGCGAAACATTGGAACCAGTGCTCCACACGAGGCGGTCTAATCCAGAAGAGTTAAATCTTCAGTCAGTTGACACCAGTCGCGGAAGCCAACGGGTTTTGGTAATTTACAGTCTGTATTTTGTTCTGAAAGTACTAAAGCCATGAGCACGATTAAAACCTGCATCCTTTGGATCCAAAGCCAGCTCTTCTATTCGCTTAGCTCGAACGATCCAGAGCAGTTTTCTTGTAATAAGTGTCATGGTTGATGTACCCATGACCTCCAAGTGATCACCTGAGGTCCTGCTCTAGTTCAGCAGACAAAATGCAACACACCTGTGTTACATCACTGGTCTTTATAGGAGTGAAACGAACACACAAAGGCTGCAGAATCTCACCAAGTTTGCAGTTTATTAGGATGTAAACCAGAATTCAGCTCTTACCACACCCACCGCGACGACCCTGTCCTTGTCTGTGTCCCTATTTGTGTCTTATTCTCCAAAGATCCATCCTGTCTCTTCCCTTTCCTGGGTGTTCACCTTTTCTGACCGCAGTCCAGTGTGTCCTTGCTCCATCTTACATCTGCAATTCATTGCAATCATTGGAAGGAAATAAAGGAACACATAAGATGTATCGATGTATGAAGGAATTAATAAATAAATAAAGTCGTTACCATTAAACTTAATTTTCTAGACTCTTTGTCCAAGGTCATTTGAACATTTGGATAAGAGACTTTACAATGGGCTGAATATTGAAATTGCTCCTCACCCTAAGACTTCATGTAGTATTTATTTCTTCATCAAACACTTTTCCCCAAAATAACTTACGTTCACCCATTTATGCAACTGGCTTGTGTCACTAGAGCAGCTTAAAGTACGTTCTTTAAGGGTGTTAAAACTGGAAGTGACATTCAAACCCGTAACCTCTGCATCGAGAAGTAGCAGGTTTATCATTACACTACGAGCCACACAGAGTTATTCATTCTTTAACCTGGAGGAACACAAAACAATGGCCTCGAAATGTAATTCTCTCATTTCTATAAGCATGAATGTGTGTTTTCATGTTTAATTTCCTCTCTCATATATTACCAATATATTACCTGTACAACTGTGAAATAATGAAATAAATTAGAAAATAAATCTATTGGAGATATATTTATATACAGTATATAAGAGCAGCGGTGTGGTGATGCGGTGATAAAGTGGGTTGGGCTGGGGCCTGTTCTCTGGCAGGTCTGGGGTTTGAGCCCCGCTTGGGGTGCCCTGCACTGGACTGGCGTCCCGTCCGGGGTGTTTCTTCTCCCTCTCCAGCCTTGCACCCTGTGTTGCCACATTAGGCTTTGGTTTGTAGTGACCCCATTTGGGATGAGTGGTTTCAGGTGGTGTGTGTGTGTGTGTGTGTGTGTGTGCGTGTGTGTGTGTGTGTATATGTGTCATGTCCACACTGCAATCAGCAGCTCCGGATGTCAATCAAGCACCTCATGAGAATCAGACCACTTGGCTTTAAAAGACCCTCCTCTGCACTTGTGGAAACTCATTGAGACAACTGTCCCCCTTTGCACCGATGTCCCAGTCTCCTTTGTCCCTGGTTCCTGTCGTTCGTTCCCTCACTTTTGACCATGCGCATCTCCCCCTGACTTCGTCTACAGATCTTTGCTCCCACTCTGACCACCAACTTACCGACTCCTCACCCGTCCCCAACAACGAGAACTCACCTGATTCCTCGGTTCCTGACAAACGATGCTGCACGTGGGTCCAGCCTTCCCTGCGGCCTCGGTTCCGCTTGACAATAACAAATGTGTTTATTTTGATTTCTGTTACTGTGATGGTCAGTGTCACAATTTAATGGTGACTCTAGAAGAACAGATAAAACAATAAACTCACTACCAGCTTCACTGGAGTGTAACATATATTTAGTTGTTTGTAGTTTATTAATTCTTCAGTAAATTGAAATTATGTTTTCATCTGTACTCTACATTGAGTACAGTCCACTCGTAGAGGAGCTGTATTTCACTTCACTTTGAGAGTCACATTCAGGTTACAAATGGACACAGAGGTGACAAATGCACATTATTTTAATATAAAAATATATATATATAATGATAAAAGATTTATTAAGAAATGATGAAAATACACAAAGTGTAAAATCCAAGATGGGGGTGCGGTGGTGCAGTGGGTTGGACCACAGTCCTGCTCTCCGGTGGGTCTGGGGTTCGAGTCCCACTTGGGGTGCCTTGTGACGGACTGGCGTCCCGTCCTGGGTGTGTCCCCTCCCCCTCCGGCCTTACGCCCTGTGTTGCCGGGTAGGCTCCGGTTCCCCGCGACCCTGTATGGGATGAGCGGTTCAGAAAGTGTGTGTGTGTGTGTGTAAAATCCAAACTCTAAAGTCTGCATTTTACACTGAACTGAAAACTGTCTCGAATTCAGGGCCGTTTCCTGCTATAAGCGGAACAAACGGTTCCTTTGGAGTCCAAAGCCGCTGGGGGAACCGATGACTTTACATTTACATTTATTTATTCAGCAGACACTTTTCGCTGAAGCAATGTACATCTCATAGAAAATACAATGTGTTCATTACATTAGGAGAAAACAAGACACTTAGATGCAGACGTATGATTGTAAGTACAGTTTTATTGTTTCTTTCCACCATATGAACCAATGTTCATCACACAAGTAGGTGCATAAAACTTTATCTAAGTATCCATGATTCCGAATCACCTTTCCAATAACTTTTTTTTTTTTTGAGATATGTAAACATTTACGTTATAACACAGGAGGAGCTGCATAAGGTTTATCCGGGGCTTCATCTGAAAGTTACAGAATTTTTTTTTTTTTTTTTAAAATTTGGACAGAGATTCAGCAGTTCTGAGTGACAGGGGGAGGTCGTTCCACCACAATTGAGCCAGAAGCAAGAACCTCTGTGCTTTACCTTTCGTACGCGGGACCAGCAAGTGGGCACTTCTGGAAGAGCATAGCAGTCTGGTTGGGGTGAAGTGAATGATCAAGTCTTGTACATACCTGGTAGCAGTTCTACTTATGCATTTGTTGGCCATTACCACGGTCTTAAGTTTGATTTTTCACAAAAATGCTCAGTTCAGTACATGGTTCTGGTGAAAGTTTTTAAAAAATCTTATATCCATTTCTTTTTTTAGAAGTTCAAAAACTCTTTTTTTTCTCTAAGATAACTTTCTATTATTTGACCCATCTCAGTAATTTCAGCAGAACAATTTTGGACAAGTGCCTCACTCAAGGGTACAATAGCTGGAGGTGGGATTTAAACCTACATCTTTTACATCCAAAAGCAGCAACTCTGACCACTACACTAGCAACCACCTCTATTCATTTCTCTTGTATTTTATCTTTTTCTTTATTAAAATGTTTCACTGGTCAAAATTAAGGGAAAGGCTCCTTCTATGAAGTTTTCATTCCATGGATGGGGGCCAAAGTGCGATATTTCTTAGGCCCAAACTGTTCAGAAACAGGCCTGCTGTAACTAACAGAAGACACCAGAAGTTTAGCCACAGACACAGAATGAAGAGGAAATCATAATGTACTTTACTGTGAAAAACACTGTAAATAATTTCTGTGAATGATTCCTATTATAGTCACTGGACTCTCAGGAAATTGAACAAATTATAAACCAAGAGCACTGATAATAACTGCTGTTGAACCAGTGAGAAAAAACTTAATCATCATCTAACTTGATTCCATTTCTTCTTCTGCTGATAATGACTGATATCTGCCCCCCCCAACACACACACACACACACATACACACACACACACACACCCACACACACACACACACACACCTGCCTCAGCGCAGGGTATTTCAGGCAGTGAAACCGCACCAAGAACCGTTGGGCTGAAACTGACATTTGCATGGGCAGGACGCTTCTGCTGCTCCCAGAATAGAGCAGGCAAATGTGCCCCCGTCCCCAGGGGGCTGCTGTGAGGTGGGGGCTTACGGTAAATCAAGAGACACCAGAAAGAATCATCTGACCCTTTACATGGAGTTTGAGTCAACTTGTACTTCCATTTCTGTGTGTGTCTGTGCAGCACAGAGCATGATGTAGTTCACGTAAAACTCTTTGTCTTTCTTCAGCTCACAGTTGTTACAGTAGTTAGAGCAGGAAGGGACAATCAGTGCAGTATTTTCCTTTCCGCTCATAGAACAGAAACACTAAACGTAGGTTATGCAGCACTTGTCTGAACACTTTTTTGAAGAGTTAAAGAGACGCTCAAGACCAAACGTTCAAGAAACCATTATGTTTTCATGATCTTTTCACATGTGTGTGAGTCCCCATGATTTAGGGATTCTCCTCCTTCCCTGTCAGTGTGGGGTCACAGGGAGCTGCTGTCTCTCACACTGAACACACACTTATTGCAAGTAGTTTTCTTAATTTTGGACGATAAATTCTGCTGAAATATTGTTTGTGTGAAGGAAACACTAATAGAATCTTCCTGTAAAGGTATTTTTAGAAAATGAAAAATACTCTTTTAGATGATAGGCAGAATTTACTATGACAATGAAAACTCAGCGTGTGTGTGTGTGTGTGTGTGTGTGTGTGTGTGTGTGTGTGTGTGTGTGTGTGTGTCATTATGGTAACAGGCAAACTGTTTCTGTTTGATATACATCATCCGTTAAATAATGAAACATTTTCCTTCAAGGAAGACAAAGTGTATTAAATGACAGAATGATTTTTATTTCGCTTACTTTTCTTTAAATATAAATTTTCATTGAATTAATACATTTCCTTGTACTTTCTATGCCTTCTTTGCGAACAGGACTGTGCTCATCATTTGAAATGAACACTTATATTACAGTTCATGTGACACAATATGTATTAATAAGGGAAACAACAGCTGCGTATTTGATTCAATAAACGTTTATTATTCTCAGCTGCATTTCAGACGTCACTCAAGCACAAGATCACACAGTGTAACACACCAATAATCTAATACAGAACAGGAGCAGAGGACACACTGGATAATACTGAGAAGCTCAAGGTAAAGGGTCTCACATATATAGTGGAGCAAAGCACATTATTAACCTCTATGTTACTAGTTACGAAAACAGTAAGAGTGGAGTAGAGCACAGAGTAAAAACACAGTAATGAGACGCCCATCTACACGGGGCAGTCGGCTCTCTTCATCGTCTCCAGAACTGGAGTCTGGGAGCCCTGAGTGGCCTTGCAGACCACCGTGCCCGCCTTCGTCCACTCGTCCGCAGGGAGGGTCAGCGTGCTGCTCCAGCTGTACTTGCCGTCCTTGTCCAGGAGTCCGCGGCTCGCGTCCCCAGGCTTGGTCCTGCCGTCCACCGTCCACTCCAGCTTCCAGTCGGAGGGGAAGCCCTTGTTGGCCAGACACGTCAGCGTGGCCTTGTTCTTACCGGACACCTCTTGACTGGACGGGGGCAGGACCGTGAGGACGGGGGCAGCGTTGCCTAGGAGACGGCAGAGGTCAGAGGTCAGAGAGAGGGCAGCGAGTGGACGGAACACCTTTAACAGCGGACATCGCATTGTGTCTCATCACCTGTACGTAGCGGAGGAGGAAAAGAGCTGTTAGTTAACGCTCAAAGGAGGAATGGATAGGCAGTTTATGAATGTAGCCCACAGTATGTATGAGGTGTATCAAAATGTGCCATTAATACAAGAGAACAGATCCTTATTCCTTTAGAGGTCATTTTTACCTCCGCAGCTCAGTATTACAAACCATAATGTGTCACTTTTCCACCCTTCTGGACATGTTCATACAGCCCTTCCATACACTGCTTTTCTTCATTTTATAACACACTGACTGATTATTAAAAGTGTATCAGTGATGGACTGAATTCAGTTCAAAGTCAAGACAACTGGATACATATTGAATTAATGACCAAATTGGCAAAGCGCATCAATTATTTATCACATTGTTTGTATTATTTTCATCTTATTTATTACTGACAGCTGTAAAATAAACATTAACTTGGAGGAACAAATAATGAATTTATAAAACAGTAAAAACAGAAGAAACGTTTTTACAGGTTTAAATGTAAATCAGAAAATCCGTAGTGAACAAACACAGTAAAAGACGCTTTTATCGCATATTATCGTTATTTATCGCATTTATTATTATGTATTTATCGTTGTTTTCTCTGTTGCTGTCAATATTTCGAACATCATTTGAAACTGTTGTAACCAAACCAAGGTACAGTGTAACGACTTTGAAAAGAGCTGGAAACACTCTGTTGAAACATTTTTACAGGTTTAAATGTAAATCAGAAAATCCGTGAACAGAGTGAGAGTGAAAGACGCTTATCGCCATATTAATTATCGTTATTTATCGCACTTATTTTTATTTATCGTTGCCATCTACGAGTTCTCAACGATTTTGCAACATCAATGATTTGAAGCTGTTTTTCGAAACGTTCAGTACAACCGACGACTTTGAGTGAAACAGAAAACACACAAATGAGACACTCAGCTGAAGAATATAAATGTACGAAGGGAATAAAACGAGTTACATTCATTACTTTACAGTGTTCAGGATATAATACAGAAAAAGGTTCTTACTTCCAACATCCAGCCTGGTTCCTCCGCCAAAAGTGTACCACAGTGATTCAGAGCCTATTCGTGCTCGTACAAAAACCTCCACAGCGCCCAATGTACCGTCAATATACCGTGTTTATCCGGCATTTCATGGTAAATACTAATTTAGTCTCATGTCTGGTGTCTTCAAGAAAAGAATCACAGCGGTGTGTCCATGATTGATGATGTGAAAAGGAACTTTTACAATAAAATGTACCGCACTGCCAGATTCCTATGGGGCTCTTTTCTACTGACAATTTGAAGTTTATTTTTGGATTTCTGACAAAATGAAGCAAAAAACACACACAAAAAAAGGAACATATTGTCCGAATAAGGAAAAGTTTACACAAATAATTGAAACCCCTAAGCAAATTTTTCTCAGAAAACATCTGGTGGGAGCACATTAGACAATGAATATGAACTATAAATATGACAATGAAACAGAGAACAAAGGAAAAACACATAAAAAGTATCTGTGCAGAGCTTTGATGTCAATGGTATTGAGTTAAAAGATGAAATACTTACTGCCAACTTCCAGTTTGGTGCCGCTACCAAAAGTCCACCACAGTGAGTGAAAGTCATTGAGGGGCTGTACAAAAGTCCTGTGAGACACCAGTGTGTCTCTCACTGCTCACCGTGGATTATTGTCATGATGACACACAGCACCACTGAACACACCTTTTCAACACAGATTTCACTATTGCATATTTTAAACAGTTATTTGGAATTTTTCTCTTATTTTCTGCGTTTATTCCATCTTTCATTTCGTAAAACTGATAAGCTGAATGTTAAACAGCAGCAAAAACTTTTGAGTGATCAATATCAGACTGTCATGGTCGCGTCAGAGGGAAGCGGCGGACCCAAGTGCAGAGCGGTAATCGTGGTGTCTTCGGGGAAATCCAAGAGAGGAGGTCAGAGGACGGGCAAAGGGTCTTCGAGGTGCGAACGTCGTAACAGGGAGGATCCAACAGGCGAGGTCAGTGTGCAGGCAAGAGGTCGATAATCTGAAGGAGGCAGTAGATCGGGGGAACAAGGGACAGGTTCGGGGAAGGCGTTCAGGAACAGGAAATGGCTGGAGAAGGTCGCTAACGAGGAGGCAGATCAAGGTTCCGCATCAGCTGGTTGTCCGACGCAGCCTTTTATGCTGCCGTCTGCGTTGGGTCACAGGTGTTCCGCGTTGGTCCGAAGGTGTGGGCGTGGCAGTACCCCCCCGAGGATCGGTCCCGAACACTCGAGGGCGACCAGGGGGACGGCCTCGAGGCCGAGCCGATCCGGATGACTGCTGTGGAAGTCGGCAATGAGGCTCGGATCAAGGATGTCTCGTGCCGCTACCCAGCACCGTTCCTCAGGTCCGTATCCTTCCCAATCCACCAGATATTGGAGTACCCTTCCACGACGGCGGGAATCCAGAAGCGCCCGTACCGCATACGCTGGTGCACCACCGTCAGGCAGGAGAATTGGGTCTGGAGGCGTGCTTGCGGGCTGGTGAAGGGAGGTGGCCAAGGGTTTGAGGAAGGATACGTGGAACGTCGGGTGTGTGCGTAGGTGTTGGGGCAGTTGCAGGGGATAAGAGACCGGGGTAAGTCTGCGGATAATCTTAAAGGGTCCTATGTACCTTGGGCTGAGTTTCTTAGACATATACGGTCCTTGGAGACCCCGGGTTGACAGCCACACCCTCTGTCCGGGTGCAAGGGAGAGGTGCCGCCGATGTCGATCGGCTTGATGTTTGATCCAGGTTTGTGATTCTTGGAGATGTCGTCTGACAGCTGCCCATACCTCGCCGCTGGTTCGGTACCAAGAGTCCACAACCGGCACATCGCTGGATCCCGGTTGCCATGGGAACAATGGTGGCTGGTACCCCAAGATGCACTGAAAAGGAGAGACACCTGTAGAAGTATGGGTGAGCGTATTGTGGGCGTACTCTGCCCACGGAAGGTATCGAACCCAGTGAGTTGGGTGTTCAAGACAATAGCTTCTGAGGTACCGACCGATGTCTTGCTGTAGCCGTTCAACCTGCCCATTGGCTTGAGGGTGGTACCCCGATGTCATACTCACTGTGACCCCAAGTTTCTTCCAAAAGGCCCTCCACACACGCGATGTGAACTGAGGACCCCTGTCGGACACTATGTCTTCGGGTATACCGTAGAGCCGGAATACATGCTGAAACAGCAACTCTGCTGTCTCCAAGGCAGAGGGGAGCTTGGGCAAAGGAATCAAGCGACAGCCCTTGGAAAAACGATCGATCACGGTCAAGATGGTGGTCTTACCATCTGACAGTGGGAGGTCCACTAAGAAATCTAACGCTAGGTGCGTCCAGGGACGGTTGGGTACCGGCAGGGGTTCCAGGAGCCCGGCTGGACTCTGATTTGAAGCCTTGGACTGAGCACAGACTGGACACGCCCGGATGTAGTCCTGTACGTCCTCCCGGAGGGACGGCCACCAGTAGAGCTGCTGGATCCTAGCCTGAGTCTTCCCAAACCCTGGGTGTCCTGCCGCTGGATGGTCATGGGCCCATTGTAGGAGAGTCGTCCTCAGACCTGGTGGAACATATTGTTTTCCAGAAGGTTTACCTGGTGGTTCGGGGTCCCCTTGTTGGGCTTGGGCCAGGTCCTGGGTGAAGTCCCACTGAACGGGTGCTACAAAGCAGGACCTGGGCAGGATGTAGTCCGCTTCCGTTACCTCCTGTGTTTCGTCATGCAGCCGGGAAAGGGCGTCCGCTTTGATGTTCTTGGGACCTGGTCTGTAAGTGACAGTAAAGTTGAACCGAGAAAAGAACAGCGCCCACCTGGCCTGACGCGCGTTGAGGCGCCGGGCTGTCTGCAGATATTGTAAATTCTTATGATCCGTGAATACCAAAAAAGGGTGTTGTGCCCCTTCTAGCCAATGCCTCCACTCTTCTAGGGCTAACTTAATTGCTAGGAGCTCTCTATTTCCTATGTCGTAGTTTCGTTCAGCCTCAGACAGTTTCCTGGAAAAGAATGCGCAAGGGTATAATTTCACGGGCTTACCTTGCCTCTGAGAAAGGACAGCGCCTACCCCTGACTCAGAGGCATCAACCTCCACCACGAATGGCAACTCAGGGTCGGGTTGATGCAGAATGGGGGCTGTAGAGAACTTGGATTTGAGGTTCTCGAAGGCTCGTTGGGCTTCTGGGTTCCACGGGAGACGAGGGGTTTTACTCGCTGTAAGTGCTGTCAATGGTGTGACGATCGTGCTGAAGTTCCTGATAAATCGGCGGTAAAAATTGGAGAACCCCAAAAATCGCTGGAGAGCCTTAGTGGTGGTTGGGCGAGGCCATTGCTGGATGGTCTGGACCTTACCCGGATCCATAGCAATGCCGTCTCGGGTAAGTATGAACCCCAAGAAGGAGACCTGCTGCTTGTGGAATTCACATTTCTCCAACTTCACATATAATCTGTTCTGCAACAGTCTCTAGAGCACCTGTCGGACAGTCAATACATGCTTGGCCAACGTATCAGAATAAATCAGGATATCGTCAAGATATACCAGGATGCCTTTGTGGATCATGTCCCCAAGCACATGATTCACAAACGCCTGGAATACACTGGGTGCATTCGCAAGACCAAAAGGCATAACCAGGTATTCGTAATGACCCAGGGTGGTACTGAAAGCAGTCTTCCATTCATCACCCTGTCGGATACGGACTAGATTGTACGCACTTCTCAGGTCTAGTTTTGTGAACCATTGCACCTGCTGAATGTTCTCAAGCGCGGCTGAGATCAAGGGCAGAGGATGTGGATATTTCACACAAATATTATTCAACCCCAGATAGTCGATACAGGGGCGTAACCCCCCATCCTTTTTCTCGATGAAAAAAAACCCGGCAGACGCGGGGGACGTGGATGGTCGAATAATTCCTGTCTTTAAGGCTTCGGTGATATAAGTCTGGAGGGCGGATTGTTCGGGTCTGGACAACGGGTAAATGCGACTACGCGGAGGCGTGGTACCCAGCAAGAGATCAATTGCACAGTCCCACGGGCGATGCGGTGGGAGCTCGGATGCGCGTTTCTTGCTAAAAACCTCCGCAAGATCCTGATACTCGGGAGGAACTGGCACCTGCCGTGCCGATTCTGAGCCTTCTATAGACGTAGCTCGACAGAGTAGCTGTAAGCAGGTTCTCTCACATTGGGGTCCCCAAGCCACCAACTCCCCAGTACTCCACTGAAACACTGGGTCATGCTTAGAGAGCCAAGGGAACCCGAGAATCAGGGGCAACTCCGGAGACGAAATCAAATAAAAACTCAACATTTCCTGGTGACATACACCTACTCTCACAGTTACAGGGGCTGTCTGGTGGTCCACAAAACCCTTCCCGAGGGGCTGGCCATCTAGGGCGGTCACTCTAAGACGCCCCCCAATGGGTTTGGAGGGAATGCTATGAGACCGAGCAAACCCAATGTCCATGAAGCACCCTGCTGCTCCCGAATCCACCAGTGCTTGCGTCTGTACCTGTCCTGCTCCCCAGGATAACATTACAGGTACCGCGAGGCGGTTACAACAGAGGGTGCCACTCACCTTGATCTCAGGGTGGACAGGGCACTGGAGACGGAAGTGACTAGGGTCACCACAGTAAAGACCGAGGCGATTTTGTAGTCTTCGCTGTCGTTCGGGGAGGGGCAGGCGCCCCAGCCCCAGCTGCATCGGCTTTGCTTCCTCCTGTTTGGGACCGCATCTTTCTGGAGCCGGTTCTGAGGCTGGTCCCTGGGTTCTGATCTGATTATCTAAGGTTACCGCGGTTTCTATGAACCGATCAATGGTCCATCTATCTCCTCGGAACACCATTTCACCACGGATGCGTGGGTTTAGACCACGGCGAAAACTAGCCAACAAGGCTTTCTCTCCCCAATCGCTGCGTGCTGCGAGAACACGAAATTCTAGAGCGTAATCTGCCACGGGTCGGTTACCTTGCTGTAGATCCAGGAGTCTTTCACTTAGCTGTTCCTCCGGTTGAGCCAGTCCGAAAACGGCGAGGAACCGGCTCTTGAACTGCGCATAAGTGCTGGGGAGGCCATTTGTCCAGACTGCTGTCGCCCACTCAAGTGCTTTGCCCGTGAGCAGAGAGAGGACGTAGGCGATCCGGCTTTGTTCTGTGCTGTAAACTGGGGGCATACTGGAAAAAACGAGCTCACATAGAAGCAAGAAGCCTTCACATTGTGCTAGGGTCCCGTCAAAGCGGGTCGGGGGAGACAAGTGGAAACCGCGTGAAGGAGAAGGAGTGGCGTTCGACGAGTCAGGCGCTGCAGGACCGGCTGCGCGTTTCTCAATGGGTTGTGTGGGCGCACGCGACGTATTCAGCACGCTTACCACCTGCCTGTAAGAGGCGATGAGGTTGTGCAGCGTCTGTTCCATACCTGCCAAGCGTGCTTCACGCGAGTCCAACTCCACTTGGAGATGGTTCAGCTCCGCTGGATCCGTATAACTGGCGGAACCTTCTGTCATGGTCGCGTCAGAGGGAAGCGGCGGACCCAAGTGCAGAGCGGTAATCGTGGTGTCTTCGGGGAAATCCAAGAGAGGAGGTCAGAGGACGGGCAAAGGGTCTTCGAGGTGCGAACGTCGTAACAGGGAGGATCCAAAAAGCGAGGTCAGTGTGCAGGCAAGAGGTCGATAATCCGAAGGAGGCAGTAGATCGGGGGAACAAGGGACGGGTTCGGGGAAGGCGTTCAGGAACAGGAAATGGCTGGAGAAGGTCGCTAACGAGGAGGCAGATCAAGGTTCCGCATCAGCTGGTTGTCCGACGCAGCCTTTTATGCTGCGGTCTGCGTTGGGTCACAGGTGTTCCGTGTTGGTCCGAAGGTGTGGGCGTGGCACAGACTATGCAACCAAACAAGACCCTCTCAAACCAATGGTCTCTAAACTCATAGCATGTCCATGTCACGACCCCAAGGTCGAAATCCCTGATGTCCAGCATCAGTCCAACTGCATCAACACACCTGGCCTCAGTTGACCTCAGTTGACCTCAGTTGACCTTAGCTGACCAGCTCCCAGTGCTATTAAAAGGCCGAAGTCATGTCATTGGTTTGTGGCTTATTGATCAGCATTTTACTACTTTCCTGTGGCTTCCCTCATGATATTTGTTTACCAAGCTGTTTCCCAACTTCTGTTCCACTGTGTTTCTGCTCCAGTCCTTTGTGATTCTCTCCACATCTCATCTTCCATCTCCGTCGAAATCCAGTCTCAGTGTATTCGTGTCGTACACCTAAAACTATTTAATTTACTGTGAGAAGAGCCCGTGTGTCTCTTTCTTCTGTAGTCATTGTGTTACTATTGCACTTAATTTATCTACACTTGTGTATAGACTCTGCTACTGAGATCATCGCACCTGGGTCTGTGTCCATTTCACGTCCTGACGTTACGGGGCCCAGTTTTCAATTTCTAATTTTGTTAATGACCTCAAGATTTCAGAAGATAAATCAAATTAATTTTCAGTATTGATGGACATTGTATTCAGTTCTACAGTTTTAACTCTCTTCTTCAATCCACTTATAACTACCTACAATATCTGTAACTGAGAGTACATGGTACTGACTGCGATTCACTGCGATTAAGACATGTTACCAGATGATGGAGCTGTGGCACATTGATCAAAAGTAGGACATGACAGGTGGGTCTAGGATGTAACTTGTGTCATGCTTGCAGGCAGGAACAAAGGCAACGTACCCAACTGCAGGTGCAGCGCTTATTGCAAAGCGTGGGCAGACAAGGGGCAGGTGAAATAACGAAATCAAAGGACAGGCCACAGGTCAACGTGGAGCAACCGTCGTTCAGAGGAAAATCCGAAGTCGTGGTCCAGAAACAAAGCTGTGGGTCGGGATATCAGGGAGACGTAGGCACAGGGTAAGGAGACACGGAAACAAGGAATTTAGAGAGCATCACTTTCACAGGGTCATGCTGAGAACTTGTCCATAATCGCATTGACTTTGTCTCTGAAAAACAAAGCAAAGTCATCAGCAGTGAGAAAAGATGGAGGAGGGGGCGGCAGAGGACACAGGAGGGATGAGAAGCTGGCAAAGAGTCTGTGTGGTTTTTTAGTTGCAAACAGTATTTTGTTGTGGTAGAAGGTAATTTTAGCTCAAGAGACAGCAGAGAAAAAAGTAGCTAAGAGTTGTTTGTAGGCATCCAGGTCCGAGCGAATCTTGGATTTTCGTCATATTCACACCGGTCCTGTTTGCATGTAATGTATCAGTCAGCCATGGGGTGGCACTGGGGTGTGCTGGTCTGGAAGATAATGGACAGAGAGAGTCAAGGGAGGAAGACAGGGTTAGAAAGGAAAGTGTCAGTGGCATCGTCTGTTGATAGATCCGAGAATTGTGCAGCAGGAGGGAGAGCAGACAGCATAGCAGAGGCAAAGCAGGAAGGTGAAAGACATTTTGAGTGTCATGCTATTCCCCCGGGACGGTTGTGTCGGACCCAAGTGCGGGACACAGGAAGCTTGGTCAAGGGGCGGTTCAGTAGACATTGTCAGGGAACAGGCAAAGGGTCACCGATGTACAAACAGAATCCAAAGGGGCAGATCCAAGAACCGTAATTCAAGAAACAGGCGAGTGATCAGGCAAACCAGTGAGTCGGAGATAAGGAGCAGGGCGAGGAGTGTGGAGCAGGGCGAGGAACGAGGATCGAGAAGCAGGGCGAGGAACGAGGATCGAGAAGCAGGGCGAGGAACGACGAGCAAGACTAGGAGCACAAGTCATCAATAAGGCTGAACAAGATTCCGCATCGGACTGTGTTCCGCAGCCCCTTTTTAAGTTTGTGCTTGATAATTCGAAGCAGGTGTTCCCTGTTGTGGCGCTGTGGGGGGTGTAAGAGGTAAACCTTTGTCAGTCACCACTATTCACTGCTCTATCTACATATTCAAGTTAATTTACACTGTAGCACAAGAGACAGTCCTAGAAAAAGTGGCGTGAGCCGTAGGAGCACAATAAATGAATAAGTAGAGGAACAGTGTGTTTGAAGAATTTAACCATTCAAGTACATTTTTGGAGGGAAATTCACGACTTGGAAGCAGAGGATCCAGTTGTTGTGCAGTGAGTTATTTTGATTCACAGTAACATGTGCCTTTGTACAAAGTAACATGTGTCACGTTAGAGTGACTTGTGCAGTCTTTTCTTTTGTATATGTAGTGTGTTTGGTTCTTCTCTGCTATTCCAATACAGTGTATATAAAGTAATACTTCATGAGACATTTAAAACAATACATGGTGACTGGTAAATAAGAATTTTTCGGAAAACTGTCCTTTCCGTAATGGGGGTGTGGTGGTGCAACGGGTTTGCCCAGGTCACACTCTCTGCTTGGGGTGCATTGCGACAGTCTGGCGTCCCATCCTGGGTGTGTCCTCTCCTCCTTCAGCCTTTCGCCCTGTGTTGCCACGTTAGGTTCTGGTTCACTGCGACCCCCACATTGGACAAGTGGTTTCAGCCAGTGTGTCTGCATGTGTGTGTAACACACACACACACACACATTTTTGGAACCGCTCGTCCCATACGGGGTCGCGGGGAACCAGAGCCTTCCTGGCAACACAGGGCATAAGGCCAGAGGGGCAGGGGACACACCCAGGACGGGACGCCAGTCTGTCGCAAGGCACCCCAAGCGGGATTCCAACCGCAGACCCACTGAAGAGCAGGACCCGGTCCAACCCACTGCGCCCCCTGTGTGTGTAACATGGTTTTCCAAATTCCAGTCTCCACATCCAGTGACAAAAAACAGGCTCCTTCTTCTGGTAAACTTCTTTTTTCTTGTGCTAAACCCCAATCTATGGTTATAAATTAATGAGATTTGTATAATATAGTTAATTAAGAAGGAGAATTTTCAGTACTGGAGGGTGTCATGGCTAGGTCTGGAAGGAAGCGGCGGACCCAATTGCAGAGCGGTATACGTGGTGTCTTCGGGGAAATCCAAGAGAGGAGGTCAGAGAACAGGCAAATGGTCTTCGAGGTGCGAACGTCATAACAGGGAGAATCCAAAAGGCGAAGTCGGTACATAGGCAAGAGGTCGATGATCATCAAGAGGCACAGGATCATGGTAACAAGGGACGGGATCGGGGAAGGCGTTCGGCAACAGGAAATGGCTAGAAGGTCACTAACAAGGAGGCTGAACAAGGTTCCGCATCAGCTGCTGGTCTGACGCAGCCGTTCATGCTGCAGTCTGCGTTGCGTCCAAGGTGTTTCGTGTCGGCTCGGAGGTGTGGGCGTGGCAGAGGGGTTTTAGTTATTTTTCTCAGACTTTCACAAAGTGGGTATTTTTATATATAAATCTATGACACAATGTAAAATGTACAGTGACAATGTGAACAGTAGCACAGAATGAAATCCCTTCTTTCAAATAGACATTTAGTGTAATAAATTAACTGGAACTGATACCTTATCGATCACTCACCAAAAAAAGACAGAAAAACCAAAGGACTAAAGAGCAAAAAACAAGAAACAAAATCAACAATCTCCAAACCATTAATCACAGTAAATTAAAGAGAGACAAAGAGACAGATCATACAGGCTACTTATCAAAATGCTTTTGAACACATTGAAAATGTGTATCAGTGTGTGTTACATGTATTTGCATGGAGAAGCACTTTGCATGGGCAACACATGCTTCAGTGCTCTGGGACTGTTTATAGTCCTCACAGTTGGACACTTCATGACTGACAGCTGTCCTTCAGGGGAGTAAAACTCAACAATGAGTTCGATCAGCGTCTTGATCTCTGCACTTACACTAGTCTTCATCCAAGGTAAGTCTTAAAAAATATGTATTTCCCTTTGGTGTGCAACTATTTTCTTTGTGTGTTTTAAGAAATCACATTTATTACATTGTACTAAATGACAAAATTATTTAGTCTTAGGTTCATGATGAAACTTCATTTTTTCTTTCAGAATCCAAAGGACAAATAACTGTGACTCAGAGTCCTGCAGTGAAAGCTGTTCTACCAGGACAGACAGTCAGTATGAGCTGTAAAACCAGTACTGCTGTGTACAACAACAACGATTTACACTGGTACCTACAGACACCTGGAGAAGCTCCTAAACGCCTCATCTACTATGCTACAACCCGTGCGTCTGGGATTCCAGATCGATTCAGTAGCAGTGGATCTGGGTCTGACTTCACTCTGACCATCAGTGGAGTCCAGGCTGAAGATGCAGGACATTATTACTGTCAGAGTTTTCACAACCCTAATAGTGTCCGTGTGTTCACACAGTGTTATAGAGCCGTACAAAAACCTTCTCAGTCACACTGTACAGTTACTGCACTGTTGCACCTGGGACCCCCTGCAGCTGTTGAGGAGGAAGGTTATTTAACAGACACACACACACACACCCCCTATACGGGGTCACGAGGAACCAGAGCCTACCCGGCAACTCAGGGCAGAAAGCCGGAGAAGGAGGGGACACACCCAGGACAGGACACCAGTTCGTCACAAGGCACCCTAGGCAGGACTCAAACCCCAGACCCGCTGGAAAAGAGAACTTGGTCCAACCCACTGCGCCACCACACCCCTTACTTAAAACATTTCATGATTATTCTCCTTCATATTACTATGTTTAGAAAACCTCTGTAGGGGTGTGGTGGCGCAGTGGGTTGGCCCAGGTCCTGTTCTCCAGTGGGTCTGGGGTTCGAGTCCCACTTGGGGTGCCTTGCGATGGACTGGTGTCCCGTCCTGGGTGTGTCCCCTCTCCCTCCAGCCTTACACCCTGTGTTGCTGGGTTAGGCTCTGGTTCCCCGTATGGGACAAGCGGTTTAGGAGGTGTGTGTGTGTGTGTGTGTGTGAAACCTCTGTACTGGGTTACTTTTATTTTACCCTGAATTCAGCAATAGATCTGTGAGCCTTACAATTATCATATGACAGTTTGTGTAGAAAAATGTATATGGACTGAGTTAATATTCAAAACCAACATACATTTCAGGATCAACTGTAACATTTTTCAAACACCAGAATCCTGTATTAGCACAACTGGTTATTGATAATGAAATGATATTTTTTTTTAAAAAAAAATTGGAAAATAGCCCTCAAAATAATCCTTTTATTAAAAAAGTAGGTAGGTGATGTAATGTGAACCCCTCACAGCAGAAATTTACTCAATGAAATGATTGCACAGAACACATTATGTGAGGAACAGATAAAAATCAACATGAGAATCTCCTCACTGTCCTGCTTTCTCCCAAGGAGCTCAAAACACTCCAAAACTGGGAAAATATCACCTATAATGATAAACACGGATAGAATTTGTAAAGAAGTGTATTGCAAGCTCTCAATCTAGACACTGTGTTGCGAACCTTTCCAGTTGAATAAATTCAATGAAATTTGATCAGATTTGTGAGAGGAAAGGAACAACTTCAATTTAAAATTATTGTGTATAGAGTCAACACAGAAACAAAGTGTCATGTTTGCTGTGTTCCAGGAAACAACGGACTCAGGCACAGATTCATATGTTCTCCTTTTATTTGGAAAAACAGGCTGTAGCACAAGGGGGGTGCGGTGACGCAGTGGGTTGGACCGGGTCCTCCTTTCCAGTGGGTCTGGGGTTCGAGTTCCACTTGGAGTGCCTTTCGACGGACTGGCGTCCCGTCCTGGGTGTGTCCCCTCCCCCTCCGGCCTTACGTCCTGCGTTGCCGGGTAGGCTCCGGTTCCCCGTGACCCTGTATGGGACAAGTGGTTCAGGAAGTGTGTGTGTGTAACACTCCGAGGCGGCCCGGGGAGGTGGCAGAGATGGGGGAAGAGCAGCCACAACTGGGGATGATTTCACTCCCTATTTCTTCCCCGGTGCCCAGCAGTTGGCAGAAGACATCGAGGAGGAACCCGAAGCCGAACCATGAGACGACGCCCGCCTCCCGACCGACCCGACTCTCCCTGCCCCCATGACCAGCACGAAGCCTCTCCCTGGTCCCCGTTTCCTTCCTTCTCCCCTATCTAACTAGGGCAAATAAAAGCCCACTGCTGCAACGGCATCTCCTGTCTCGTCTCTTACACAAGGCTTAGCAAAAAGGGAAGGTTGAGGGACGTGGAAGGGTCGAGTGATCAACAAGCGTTGCTTAGAGTGCGAGACAAGGACGGGCAGTAAGTCGTGGTCGGTGGTCGGTGGTCGGAACAGGAAACACTGGCCGCTCGGCTACAGCGCTTGCCCAAAATAAGGTTCCACATTCACGTCTCCTCGGCCGTCCTCTTTATCCTCACGCCCATCCAGGACCAGCAGGTGTCGCCGATGTGCTGGCTGACGAGGACGCGACACAAACACTCTGGTGCACTTATTCATTCAGCCCATAATTGAGATTTCATTTGGCAGAAAAGTGAGCTCTAGGAGTTTTTCCTCTGGGCATTTAAGGATCTTTGTAGACTGATAATCTGTCCATGATACTGTCCATTTCTCTCCACTGATCTACTTCATCTGGGGGGTGCGGTGGCGCAGTGGGTTGGACCACAGTCCTGTTCTCCGATGGGTCTGGGGTTCGAGTCCCATTTGGGGTGCCTTGCGACGGACTGGCGTCCCATCCTGGGTGTGTCCCCTCCCCCTCCAGCCTTACAGCCTGTGTTGCTGGGTAGGCTCCGGTTCCCCATGACCCCGTATGGGGCAAGCGGTTCTGAAAATGTGTGTATGTGTGTGTCATCTACTTCACAAGCTGTGACAGCAGATAAAAAAAAGAATGTGATACATTTTTCATTTGTTACTCCAAAGTGATTTGCAGTATTGAGATACTTACAGTAATTTTATCAGTTTATACATCCATCTTCCTCCGCTATCCGAGGCCGGGTCGCGGGGGCAGCAGTCCGAGCAGAGTCCTCCAGACTTCCCTCTCCCCGCACACCTCCTCCAGTTCCTCTGGGGGAACCCCAAGGCGTTCCCAGGCCAGCCGGGAGACATAGTCTCTCCAACGTGTCCTGGGTCTGCCCCGAGGCCTCCTCCCAGTGGGACAAGCCCGGAGCACCTCCCCAGGGAGGCGTCAAGGAGGCATCCGGAACAGATGCCCGAGCCACCACAACTGGCTCCTCTCGATGCGGAGGAGCAGCGGCTCTACTCCGAGCTCCTCCCGGGTGACTGAGCTCCTCACCCTATCCCTAAGGGTGCGCCCAGCCACTCTGCGGAGGAAACTCATTTCTGCCGCTTGTATCCGCGATCTCATTCTTTCGGTCATGATCCAGAGTTCATGACCATAGGTGAGGGTCGGAACGTAGATCGACCGGTAAATTGAGAGCTTCGCCTTACAACTCAGTCAGTTTATACAGCTGGGTAATTTGAATAGTACCAAGTGGGAGGTGGGATTCGAACCTGTGTCCTCAGATTATCATCAAAGTTCACTGCCAACTGTACCTGGTGTCCCAAAGTCAGATGTTACCCATTACAGTACTTTCCCAAAAATCACAGTCTGTTTTCTAAAGCCGTTGTGTGGAGAGTGTTTGGAGTGTAAAGTTTGTGCACATTTCCTAGACAGTCACTGCCTTTTATGAGCCACTGCAAGTGTGACTGCTGAGCACAGACTCACATCAGGGCTCTTTATGTGTCACAGCACCTTTAAATGTCCCTCCACAGTGGAGGGAAAACAGAAGACTGAGGTTCAAATGGCTTTTCAGATCATTTTCATGTGAGAGCAGTTGAGAAGAATGTGTTGGTAATGAATGTCAGATTGAAGACAAGAATCAGAACTGTACTGAACTCAGATGTGTGGAAAACACTCTTAGGAGTGTGTGAGTGTTGGGGGGACAAGAATTACTGAAACTGGGAATTTAAAGGCAGAATAGAAATGCCCGTCTCTGAAAGGATAATAATTGAACACAACGTGTCAAAAAACTAAAATGTAATATCCACTTCTGGAGAAGGGTGAAAAGAGCTGGACATGTGATGGAATGTGATCTTAGATATTGTTTCCTCTGGACATTTTTCACAGCACTTTTTATATTTTATCAATGAATATTTTTTTGTGCTTTTACAGAGAAACACATCATTAATATTCAACTCTGTTTTGGTTCAGTGACAGTCCTGTCCCTCTCCTATTCTCTTGTCCCAAATTTTGGAAAGTGACTCCATTTGACAATTTTTAGAAAAACTAGAAAAGATAATGATCACATAACTGCAAGTACCGTGGTACTTTACTGGACTCTATGGTTGTACTCATCACTGCATGGCTCACAGTGTGTCTTACATGTATTTGCATAGAGAAGCACTTTGCATGGGCAGCACATGCTTCAGTGCTCTGGGACTGTTTATAGTCCTCAGAGTTGGACACTTCATGACTGACAGCTGTCCTTCATGGGAGTAAAACTCAAAACAACAATGATGAGTTCTATCAGTGTCTTCATCTCTGCACTTACACTTCTGCTATTCATCCAAGGTAAGTTTTCAAATAAGATTATTCCCATATTTGTGCAATTATGTATGCATTAAAAATTATGAGGTCTTACATTCATTATTAAACTTTTTTATTTCTTTCAGAATCCAAAGGACAAATAACTGTGACTCAGAGTCCTGCAGTGAAAGCTGTTCTACCAGGACAGACAGTCAGTATGAGCTGTAAAACCAGTACTGCTGTGTACAGCAACAACTTTTTAAACTGGTACCTACAGAAACCTGGAGAAGCTCCTAAACTCCTCATCAGCTATGCTACAACCCGTGAGTCTGGGATTCCAGATCGATTCAGTGGCAGTGGATCTGGGTCTGACTTCACTCTGACCATCAGTGGAGTCCAGGCTGAAGATGCAGGACATTATTACTGTCAGAGTTTACACTACATCAGTAGTAGCTATGTGTTCACACAGTGTTATAGAGCCGTACAAAAACCTCCTCAGTCACACTTTACAGTTACTGCACTGCTGGGCTTGAAGAGGAAGGAAATAATGTCACACGGTCCACAGGCACTGATACAACAGAAGTACTTTACCTCACTGTTGCTAACAAAATTGATGACATGAAAAATTCATAATTTTCCAGCCATATTTCTTAAGAATATCATTTTACTCCCTTCTAATATGCTTAATCATTATATAAGTATAGAACCCAAATATACAAGTTCAGTGCAAAGTGATGATTCTCTGAGCTTTTTGTGCTCATTTTATATCCAATATTAATAGTGTCACATTCTGCCACAACTTGAAATCCCTCCTGCCCTCTTCCCTCCCCTCTGCTCTTCTAACCTCCTTCCCATCCACTGCACAATTCTGCAGTTGCTCTCCACATGATGCACCAAACTCATCCTTTAAACTCTCCTCTTATCATCACATAATGAAATTCATTAAATTTAAACATCACCTTCCATGACTATTAGGAATTATATCGACAGTCCTTAAGATTAATTTGACATTTATTTATTGAGATGGTGCTTTTCTCCAGAGCAGCTAATAAGTTCATTTTTTCCTTTTTACCCACACACTCTCTGAAACCACTTGTTCCAAGCAGCGTTGCAGCAACCAGGAGCCTAACCTGGCAACACAGGGTGCAGAGAACACACACAGGACGGGACGCCAGTCCGTCACAAGGCACCCCAAGCGGGACTTGAACCCGTGACCTACCTGACTGTAGCACCCGGTCAAACCTGCTGTGCCCCCTTCTCATTCTTACACCACAACAATTTTTACTTGAACAATTTAGAGTAAGTATTTTGTTCCAATTAGGGGGGCGCGGTGGCGCAGTGGGTTGGACCACAGTCCTGCTCTCTGGTGGGTCTGGGGTTCGAGTCCCGCTTGGGGTGCCTTGCGGCGGACTGGCGTCCCGTCCTGGGTGTGTCGCCTCCCCCTCCGGCCTTACGCCCTGTGTTGCTGGGTTAGGCTCCGGTTCCCCGTGACCCTGTAAGGGACAAGTGGTTCTGAGAGTGTGTGTGTGTGTGTGTGTGTGTGTGTGTGTGTGTGTGTGTGTGTATATTTTGTTCCGAAAGTACTAAAGCCATAAGCAGGATTAAAACCTGCATCCTTTGGATCCCAAACCAGCTCTTCTATTCACTTAGCTGGAACAGTCCAGAGTATTTTTCTGGTAATAAATGTCATGGTTGATGTACACATCACCTCCAAGTGATCACCTGAGGTCCTGCTCTTGTTCAGATGATAAAATACAACACACCTTTGTTACATCACTGGTCTTTATCCGAATCAGAATGATAACAAGCTTTATTGCCAAGTATGTTCCCACATACAAGGAATTTGTCTTGGTGACAGAAGTTTCCACAGCACAGACACAATGACAGTGACAAGACAGGTGAGAAGATAGAGTATGTGAATGAGGGATAAAAAATATATAAAAATATAAAGTACACAATATACAAAAATAGTCACTAGACATTATATATATATATATATATATATATATATATATATATATATATATATATATATGTGTGTACAGGTATGTTCTATACAAATGCAAGGGAGAGTGAGTAAGAGGTATGATGTGATAAATAGTTATAAATATAAATATAGTTGTGTATTGCACTGGTTTACTCTCTAGGGGGGATTTAGCTGTTCATGAGGTAGATGGCTTGAGGAAAGAAACTTTTTTTATGCCTGGCTGTCCTGGTGCTTGGTGCTCTGTAGCGCCAGCCAGATGGCAAAGGTTCGAAGAGGAAGTGGCCTGGATGTGAGGGGTCTAGAATGATTTTGCTAGTCCTTTTACTGACTCTGGATGAGTGCAGTTCTTGGAGAGCTGGGGGGGTGTGCTGATGATTCTTCCAGCAGTCCGAACTATCCGCTGTAACCTTCTGATGTCTGATTTCGTAGCTGAGCCGAACCAGACAGTTATAGAGGTGCAGAGGACGGACTCAATGACTGCAGAGTAGAATTGCAGCAGTAGCTCCTGTGGCAGGTTGAACTTCCTCAGCTGGCGAAGGAAGTACAACCTCTGCTGGGCCTTCTTCACAATGGAGTCTATGTGTGGCTCCCACTTCAGGTCCTGTGAGATGGTGGTGCCCAGGAACCGGAATGACTCCACTGTTGCCACAGTGCTGTTCATGATGGTGAGTGGAGATAATGCTGAGGTGTTTCTCCTAAAGTCTATAATCATCTCCACCGTTTTGAGTGTGTTCAGCTCCAGGTTGTTATGACTGCACCAGACAGCCAGCTCTTGGACCTCCTGTCTGTAAGCAGACTCGCTTCCATCCCGGATGAGGCCAATGAGTGTGGTGTAGTCTGCAAGCTTCAGGAGTTTGACAGAGGGGTCTTTAGCGGTACAGTTGTTGGTGTACAGGGAGAAGAGCAGTGGGGAGAGCACACATCCCTGGGGGGCGCCAGTACTGATCGTACGAGTATTGGATGAGAATTTTCCCAGCCTCACTATCCGCTGCCTGTCTGTTAGGAAGTTGGTGATCCACTGACAGATGGAGGTGGGCACAGAGAGTTGGGTTAATTTGGACAGGAGGAGGTGTGGGATGATGGTGTTGAAGGCTGAGCTGAAGTCCACGAACAGGATCCTCACATAAGTCCCTGGTTTGTCCAGATATTACAGGATTTAGTGCAGTCCCATGTTGACTGCATCATCCACAGACCTGTTTGCTCGATAAGCAAACTGCAGGGGGTTCAGCAAGGGTCCAGTGATGTCTTTCAGGTACTCTAACACCAGTTTTTCAAGTGACTTCATGACCACAGATGTTAAGGCGACAGGTCTGTAGTCATTAAGCCCTGTGATTTTGGGTTTCTTCGGAATTGGGGTAAAGGTGGAGCGTTTGAAGCAGGAAGGAACTTCGCACATCTCCAGTGATCTGTTGAAGATCTTTGTGAAGATAGGGGCCAGCTGGTCAGCACAGGTTTTTAGGGAGGCCGGTGAGACGCCGTCTGGGCCTGGTGCTTTCCTTGTCTTCTGTTTGCGGAAGACCCGACACACCTCCTCTTCACAGATCAAAGGTGCAGGAGGGGGGAAGGTGGAGGTTACTGGAGGTGTTAATTGATTCGTGGAGAGAGGGTCTGAATGGGTGTGGGGTGTGAGACAGGGTTTATCAAACCTGCAATAAAACTCATTCAAATCGTCGGCCAGCTGTTGAGTTGACACGGTGCTGGGGGGTGGTGTCTTGTAATTTGTGATGTCTTTCAGGCCTTTCCACACTGACGCAGGATCGTTGGCTGAAAACTGTTTCTTCAGCTTTTCAGAGTAGTTTCTCTTAGCCACTCTGATCTCCTTTGCCAGTGTGTTTTTGGTCTGTTTATACAAGACTCCGTCCCCGTTCTTGTAGGCGTCTTCTTTGGCCTGACGAAGCTGTTTGAGCTTTGCAGTGAACCACGGTTTGTCATTGTTGTATGTTAAACGAGTCCTGGTAGGGATGCACATATCCTCGCAGAAACTGACATATGATGTTACAGAGTCTGTGAGCTCATCCAGATCGCTAGCAGCAGCCTCAAAAACACTCCAATCGGTGCACTCGAAGCAGGCTTGTAAGTCCTGCTCTGCTTCCTCAGTCCATCTTTTAACAGTCCTTATTACAGGTTTAGCTGATTTCAGTTTCTGCCTGTAGGTAGGTATAAGATGAACCAGGCAGTGATCAGAGAGCCCCAAAGCTGCCCGTGGAACAGAGTGATATGCATCCTTTATTGTGGTGTAACAGTGGTCCAGTATATTACTGTCTCTGGTGGGACATGTAACGTGCTGACTGTATTTTGGCAGTTCACGGGAGAGATTTGCCTTATTAAAGTCCCCGAGAATGATTGTAACAGAGTCCGGGTGTTGTTGCTCTGTGTCTGTGATCTGGTCGCCCAGCTGTTGCAGCGCTGCGTTCACGCACGCTTGCGGTGGAATGTAAACGCTTACGAGGATGAACGAGGAAAACTCCTGCAGCGAGTAGAAAGGCTTGCAGTTGATGAAGAGCGCTTCTAGGTCGGGACAGCACATCTTCTTCAACGCTGTCACATCTGTACACCACCTTTCGTTGATGTAGAAGCATGTCCCACCGCCACGTGATTTCCCCGCTGATTCCGCGTCGCGATCCGCTCTGAACAGCTGGAAGTCCGGCAGATGTAGCGCGCTGTCCGGGATGGCTTCATTCAGCCAGGTTTCCGTGAAGCACACAGCAGCAGAGTTTAAGAAGTCCTTGTTTTTTTGGGACAGAAGGAGAAGTTTGTCCATTTTGTTGGGTAAGGAGCGAAGGTTCGCCAGATGGATACTAGGCAGCGCTGTTCTAAAGCCGCGCTTTCGGAGCTTGACTAGCGCGCCGGTTCGCTTTCCACGCTTGCGCGTCTTGGAGCGCTTGAGCGGCGCCGCTGCACCTCCAACTACAAACTATGTCCAGCAAAACGTCAGAATAATCGAAAACCGGTAAAATGTTGGGTGGTGGTGTTGGCTGCCGAATGTTCAGCAGTTCTTCCCTGGTAAAACTGATTGTAGAAATGTAACTAAAGACAGAACAAACTAACAAAGACATTAAAACAACTGTGGAGCTCCACACCGAGGCGGCCGTTCGCGGCGCCATCATTGCTTGCTATATAAAGTGGGCGGTTAGTGTAGACTCACAGTGGCATGAACCAACTTAAAGGCGAACTGGACATATTTACTACCCCAGAGCTTATGAGTTGTCCAGTGACAATGGCTAGTGGTTCTGTTGGAGCTGACTGACTGCAGTGTATTTCACCAATTGTGTGAAGCAGAACAGATGCTGGTCATAATTTCCCAGGAGATCTTATAGACTAACTGCTGGTTCCACTGGTAACATTGACTTTTCTGTCAAGGACATGAACACAGTAATAAAGTAAATCCAGGTATTAAGGTCTTACTTTGAGAATGTGACAAAATATAAACAAAACTACGGAAAAAAAAAAAACAGAAACTTTACAGCAACATCTGGGAACTAGTTAAGTATGAGTGTCCGACATGAGGTTCTGCAAAAATTTAAAACCTTTGCATGTAGAAGTAATGTGGAGAGAATCATAAAGCGCATCAGAAAAGTGTCATGTCTGCTATGAGCAGTAATGAAACGAACCACCAGAGGTCTGGGTCCAAATCATGGTCCTTGTTTAAAGAGCCCTTTGTTTCACTTTCTTCTTTTTCTCCTTTCACACCTGCACTTTCCCTTCTAATTTACTCTGTACACTCATATTTACACTCTACATGTGAGTTTCACACCCCTAAATCCATCTGGGGATGTTACGATGGTCCCTGGATGTGACAGTAAGATAAGGCAGGGTTCAGCCTGGACAGGCTTATTATTAAAAAAAAAACTATATTTTTGCTCCCTGTGCGTACAATCTATTCCTATAATAGTTATTTTATTCACTGTCTTCTATTGATTTCACAATAGACAGCACACAGACACTGTGCTTCTTCTATAACAATAACAGCAACTACATGTATTTCCTACTATAGATGTTCAAAATAGGAATTGAAGTGTAAAAGCTTTTCAAAAGCACATGATAAAAGACAGTGTATTACAAAGGTCTGTTTACTGCTTTCTGCTAAAGAAACTAGATTGGGAAATCAAAGCTGTAACCAACTAGAGGTATGAGTCCTTGAATGTAGGAATATCCTGTGACATGGAGTGCGGGGGAAAACAGTCAGCACCAAGGACAGCTCCTTGGTCCCAGAACAAGGAGCACGGAGACCTGTTCCATTCCAGCTCACGTGAACTGCATTCAAAAATGAGCACAAGGAAATAAAAGCAAAAAATATGATCACTTTCCTCCTTATATGGTGGCAATTGACACAGAATTTACATTTGTTTTGCTGACACTTTTTTCAAAGCAACTTGCAAGGCTTATCTACTTAGAATTATTTACTCATTCACACAGCTGGATAATTTTCCTGGAGATGACACAAGGAATACGGAGCGAAGAGAAACGTTGAGTATCTCATAAGAGAAAGTTCCTGAGTGCACGGACAAGTGACTTAGTCTGGGCAGGAAAACAGGACTGGGACAAGAGCACAATGGATGGACGCAGACAGAATTGGAACTCCGGACTAGAGGAGGAGAATCACTGAGATCACCATGAAATGCAGTAAAGACCTGATCAAGATTCTGCAGCTGGATGTTTTTATGTCACTCCTTTTATGGTGCTGAGGATTTCCTGTTTAGGGGGGATGGGGGTGTGGTGCCCACTGTGTGGCAGGTCTGGAGCTCGAGCCCTGCTTGGGATGGCTTGCGATGGACTGGTGTCCCATCCTGGGTGTCCCGCCCTGTGTTGCCTGGTAAGGCTCTGGCTTGCCATGACCTTGCTTGGGAATAGCAGTTGTTGACGATGGATGGATGGATGGATGGATGGATGGATGGATGGATGGATGGGTTCAGGTATCCTGATGTGGTTGTGGGGGCGAAACCTGCTGTGTTCATCCTAACTCTTATTGTCAGAGATCATGACGTGATAATTTGCAATTGTTTTCTGAGACTGTGACAAACTGACATAACCTTAATACCACATGTCCAACCTCACTGTATCACTTAAACTTCATGAGAAAAATCTCATCCTGTTGCCCCCCTCTGCTTCCTGATACATACAGGAGGGTTATTTGCATGGAGGAAACACTTTGCATTAACAGCACATTCTTCAGTGTCCTGTGACTATTTATAGTCCTGTCAGTTTTACTCTTCATGATTGACAGCCGTCTTTCATAGCAAAATATCCCTCAATAACAATGAACTTTTTTACAGCTGTCATCTTGGCACTGCTCTTCAGATTTCATAGTAAGTGTATGAACTTATGTACAAAATCCATCTTAACTTGGCTATGAATGCAGTTTTTAAACAATACAACTGAAATCGTTGCCGTAATATAATGCTGTACATTTTGTTGCAGAATCTGAAGGACAAATTACTGTAACCCAGACACCTGCAGTGAAAGCTGTTCTTCAGGGAGACACAGTTACTGTAAACTGTAAAACCAGCAGTCCAGTACGTGATGCAGGATCCTCTATTCCTCGTATGGCCTGGTACCTACAGAAACCTGGAGAACCTCCTAAGCTCGTCATCTATGATGCTACTAAACGTTACCATGGAATTCCAGATCGATTCAGTGGCAGTGGATCTAGTGCAGACTTCACTCTGACCATCGGTGGAGTCCAGGCTGAAGATGCAGGAGATTATTACTGTCAGAGTTTACACTACCCTAATAGTGTCTGGGTGTTCACACAGTGTTATAGAGCCGTACAAAAACCTCCTCAGTCACACTTTACAGTTATTGCACTGCTGCACCTGGGACCCCCTGCAGCTGCTCAGGAGACAAAATTGACAGAACACCTACAGAAAGAGTATAAACTGTTTTCTGTTAGGGACATAAAATATTTAAGGGGATAAAGAGATGTATTATTCCTAAAGAATAATAGAAATGATACTATTCCATTTTCATTGCAGTCACAGGATTTACACACGGACCTTCTCACTCCATAGATTGCAGCTCCCTCTCTGTCCTTCTCCCTGCCCCTGTGCTGCACAGACAACTCATCTGGACATTTGAGTGACCTCTCTGCTGTCAGTCCACCATAGGAATCGAGTATACCTTGACATGTTCATCTCACACCTCATTACTGCTTATTTTTGGGTAGACAGATTTTATTTTTCATGCCATTTTCAGTCCCATTCACTGGTTAATGTACATAAACAAATGTGTTTCAGAACAATTTCCATTTATCAGTAATAATCATACATCACATGTAGTTCTTACCTCAGTGTCCTGTAACCTGAGAGTGGTCTTCCTAACCTTACCTCGTCTGGTAACCTGTAGTCCTGCTCTGTAATGTTGTCCATGAGCCTTTGAGCAGGATAACTGGTCTTAGTTGAGCTCATCTTCTCAAACCCGAGTCCAAGCTGCGTTGAGAGTCTGACCTGTTCACTGGTAGCTGTGACAGTAATGGTTGAGTTCTCTGTTCTTCCTTTTACAAAATTGCTTGACAGTTGTCATGATTTCCTCCAGGAACTCAGACGTCAGACCCAAGTGCGGAGCTCAGGGTGTTTTATTATCGGAAATCCAAAACTCGTTGTCCGAAAAAGCAGGCAGGGGTCACCAAGGCGCGAACCTAGGCAAAAGAAAGACGTAATCTAAAGACAGACTGGAAGTTGAGGAAATACTGGGAAGACTTGTAGACACGGGAGAAGGGTTCAGGAACAAGGACAAGGAGACAGGGAAGCAGGGGTGAGTAGGAGAGCAGATGCAATACACAAGCAGCTAGCAAGGCTGAACTAAGGTTCCGCGTCCTGCTGTGCTCTGAGCTCCCTTTTATACGAGCATCGCATAATCCACCACAGGTGAAAGTGAAAGGCGTGACAGTACCCCCATCCATGAGCGGCACTGGCCGCTCTGCGGCGGCTGGGGGGTACCCTCGGGGCCTGGGCACGGGACGGTCCAGATGGTCCCACTGGAAGGCAGAGATCAGATCAGGGTCCAAGATATCATGAGCAGCCACCCAATAGTGTTCCTCCGACCCATAAGCCTCCCAGTTCACCAGGTATTGGAAAACACCACCCTGATGATGGGAATCCAGTAAGGTCCGCACCGCATAGGTGGGGGCATCCCCGACATGCAAGGGAAGGGGTGGGGGTGAGTCAAGCTGAGGTTGGTGTAGGCATGTGGTGCAGGGCTTGAGAAAGGATGCATGGAACGTAGGGCGCACCCATAAGTGTGGGGGCAGCTGGAGTCGGTAGGACACAGGAGAGATTCGGCAAAGGACCTTGCATAGACCAATGTATCGGGGGCTGAGTTTCGTTGACAGGTAGGCACCACAAAGGCCTTTGGTGGACAGTCAGACCCTCTATCCGGGTACAAAGAAGAGCAGACATCTGCGGTGGTCAACCTGTCATTTGACCTGATCCTGGCTGAGGAGTAGGTGCCTTTGGATGGTCCGCCACACTTCTGCCTTGGCCTGGTACCAGGCATCCACCGCTGGTACATCACTGGAGCCAGGATGCCAGGGAAACAGTAAGGGTTGGTATCCTAACACACACTGGAAAGGAAAATATCCCCTGGTCAAAGAATTGTGTGCATATTCAGCCCAAGTTAAGTATCGCACCCACTATTGTGGTTTATCTGCACAATAGCTGCGAAGGAACCGACTGATGTCCTGTTGGAGCTGCTCTACCTGTCCATTTGCCTAAGGATGGTACCCCGACGTTAGGCTTACAGTCACTCCCAACTTCCGCCAGAAGTCCTTCCACAGCCTGGAGGTGAAATGAGGTCTGCGGTCAGACACGATGTCCTCTGGCAAGCCAAAGAGGCGAAAAATGTGAAGGAAGAGGAGCTTGGCTGTCTCCAGGGCTGTAGGGAGCTTGGGCAGAGGTACCAAACAGCAGGCCTTGGAAAACCTATCAACGATGGTCTGTATGGTGGTCTTACCTTCGGAACTGGGGAGGTCTACGAGGAAGTCAAGGGCAATGTGGAACCAGGGGCAATTAAGCACCTGAAGGGGTTCCAGGAGTCCCGTAGGCCTCTGCGTCGAGGGCTTGGCTTGGACGCAGGTCCTGCAAGCCCGAACGAACTCTTGCGTATCCTCTTACAGGGACAGCCACAAGAAATGTTTCTGCAAGAGGGCCTGCGTCTTGCTGAACCCTGGGTAACTGGCCGAGGGATGATTGTGGGCCACTGCAGAATAGTGGGTCACATGCTGGTGGGATCATATTGTTTTCCAGCGGGCTAACCCAGCGGTTCAGGTTCCGCTGCCTGGGATCGGGCAAGGTTTTGGTCGAAGTACCATTGGACCGGTGCTACGATACAGTTCTTAGGTAGGATGAACTCTGGGATTCGTTCGGCGGGCTCTTGCTCATACATTCGTTAGAGGGCATCAGCCTTGGTGTTCTTGCTGCCAGGCCTGTAAATTCCAGTGAAATTAAAGTGAGTAAAGAAGAGGGCCCACCTGGCTTGTTGGGGGTTCAAACATTGAGCAGTCTGTAGATACTCTAAGTTCTTGTGGTCAGTGAAGATGGCAAAGGGGTGTCTGGCCCCCTCGAGCCAGTGCCTCCACTCTTCAAGGGTCAGTTTGATCATCAGGAGCTCCCAATTTCCGATGTCGTAGTTCCGTTCGGCCTGGGACATCTTTTAGAAAAGAAGGCCAAAGAAAACAGCTTGGCAGGGGTCCCTTGGCATTGGGAGAGCATGGCGCCCACCACTGTCTCAGAGGCATCAACCTCCACGACAAACGGTGACTCTGGATCAGGGTGACGGAGGATGGGTGCCGAAGTGAATCGGTTTTTCAGGGCATCGAAGGCTTGGTGAGCCTCCTCTGTCCAGGAGAGTTGAGCCTTCTTGCTGGCTGTTAGCACAGTCAAAGGGGCAGCTATGGTACTGAAATCTCTTATAAAGCAGCAAAAAAGTTTGCAAATCCCAGGAACCATTGCAGGGCCTTCACAGTCGTAGATTATTAGATTAGATTAGATGATTTCACAGAACACATTATGTGAGGAATAGGCAAAAATCAACATGAGAGCCTCCTCAATGCCTTGTTTTCTCCCAGAGAAACCCTGAAACTTTGACCCGTAATGAAAAACCCTGATAGAATTTGTAGAGAAATGTATTTCAAGCACTCAGTCTAGACACTGTTTTTGTAAATCTCTCCAGTTTCATAAATTCAATGAAATTTGATCAAATTTGTAAAAGAACTAGAACAAGAACAGCAAAGAATTGAACTTATTGTGTACAGAGTCAAACACAGCAGGTAAATCCAACAGGGAGGGAGGGACAGACAGACGGATGGACGGACGGACGGACGATTTTCTGTTCAACTTTCCCCATAGTGAGAGTGATGGACGCTTTTTCCTAAAACAGCAGGAGGGGCTGCAGCAGAAAGAAGTGCTGGAGTCACACAAAAGGGTAACCTGGTGTAACTCTGGGGAATTTGGGAAATGTCTAATTGGGGGCCTCATGGTGACATATAGGAGCTACTGGAGGGATGTGAACCAGCATGAAGATTGACTGAAGGCCTCAATGCCATCTGAAAAAAAGCATGAAAAGAAACAGAAATATTTCCAGCTGGCCAGTTCTTTCAAAAGAGGAGCAAATACATGAGCTTAGGAACCAGAGTCTGCCATGACATCCACACCAGCCAGCAAGCGTTCCCAAATGCCGTCTCCTTTGCTCCCACGTCATCAGGAGTCGTTGCAGTTTTACCCACCGCAGATCCCCAGCTCGTCATGCCTATGAGGTATGATAGAACACCCGAAAAGTGCTGGGGTTTTCTCCGGCAACGTGAGCTGGTATTCGCGAACCAACACCAGGTGTTTCAGACAGACATCAGTAAGATTACTTACTTAATTTCCCTGCTGACGGGTCCTGTGCTGGACTGGGCAACAGCGGTGTGAGAGAGCAAGAAGACTATCTTCTTTGAACATTTCATTGTACGGTTTCGGCAGTGTTTAACCACCCACTGACGGTGCGTGCCGCCAGTGACAGACTCATGACCATCCAGCAGGGGAACCGGACCATGGCTGCCTACTCCCTGGAGTTCCGGACGCTGGCAGAGGAGAGTGGCTGGAACCAAGTGCCTCTCCTGGCCGTGTTCTGCCACGGTCTGGACCCCAGTTCAGGCAGAGCTGGCCTTCCGCGGGGAGGATTGGACCCTGGACCGTTTTAATGATAATGCCATCCTCATTGACAACCTTGCTAGGGAACACCTGCCTCGTCCGGGGTCGACCCCAAAGGAAATAGAGAAGCCCACGGAGGCTCCGGAACCTATGCAGCTGGATAAGGGGCGCCTCCCGTCGAAGGAGCGTGTGTGACGGCTGCGAAACCAGTTGTACCTGTACTGTGGGAAAGCAGGACACTTCCGCTCAAGTTGCCCCGAGAGGCCCCTCAGCAAACCGCGCCAGGGAGCCCAGGTGAATGCCACCCGCCTCTTTGACGCTCTCTTAACCGTGTTGCTAGAAGCGAGGTGGGGTTCCTCGTGCATAGAAGCCCGCGCGATGGTTGATTTGGGAGCTGCGAGTTGGTTTATGGATATTGACTATGCGCTGTCCCACAGTATACCAATACGGGAGTGTGAGGTGGTCTACCGGATAAATGCCCTGGACGGACAGCCACTGGGCACAGGTAGGGTGGAGAAACGAACCGAGCCATTACGGGTCCGAATAGGGGTCTGCCACATGGAGGATCTCGTGTTCTACCTGATCAAGGCACCGGACACAACCGTAATCTTAGGCTTCACTTGGTTGGCAAAGCACGACCCCATTTTTTCATAGAGTATGGGGGAACTGGTAATCTGGGGACTGCACTGTAATGCCTCATGTTTCGCCATACCTTGTCGGGCCACCTCCGTCAAAAGTCCTGATACGACTGATCCATTTGTAATTCCCTCAGAATACCAAGATCTGGCTAAGGTTTTTAGCAAGGGTAAGGTCACTGTCCTGTCGCCACACAGGCCCTGGGACTGCACTATTGACCTGTTGCCAGGCTCTAACCCACCAAGGGGCCGTATATACCCCCTGTCCCTGCCCGAGCAGAAGGTGCTCCAGGACTACGTCAAGGAGGCCGTAGCTTCGGGGTTCATTCGGCCGTCCCACCTCCCCTGCATCCGCCAGGTTCTTCTTTGTTGCTAAGAAGGATGGAGGGCTATGCACCTGTATTGATTATCGGGGGCTTAACGCGATCACTGTAAAATACCCACACCCCTTGCCACTGATCACCGCATCCCTGGAACAGGTATACAGCGCCCATGTGTTCACAAAGCTGGACGTGCGAAGCGCGTACAACCTGATCCGTATCAGGGAGGATAATGAGTGGAAGACCGCATTCAGTACCTCCCTGGGTCACTATGAATATCTCGTTATGCCGTTCGGGCTGTCGAATGCGCCCTCTGTGTTCCAGGTGTACGTGAACCATGTCTTGGGGGATCTGGTGAACCAGGGGGTATTGGTGTATCTGGATGATATATTGATTTATTCACCTACGATGGCCCAACATGTCCACCTGGTCAGGCAGGTCCTGTCCCGGCTACTGGAAAACTGCCTATATGTGAAGGGATAAAAATGTCTGTTTCATCAACAGCAGGTCGCATTCCTCGGCTTCACACTGAGCAAGGAGGGGGTGGCAATGGTCCTCGGGAAGGTGCAAGCAGTCCTGGAGTGGCCCCAGCCCATGTCCGTCAAAGTCCCGCAGAGGTTTTTGGGGTTTGCCAATTTCTACCGATGATTCATTCGGGGCTTCAGCTTGATGGCCGCCCCATTCATGCCCCTGGTGCGAGGACGCAAGACGAGACTGGAGTGGACCGCGGAGGCACAGATGGCCTTCCAAGTCCTGAAGGAAAGGTTTACCACAGCCCCGATCTTACGGCACCCTGACCCCACTCTCCCATTCGTGGTGGAGGTGGATGCCTTGGAAACTGGGGTCGGGGCTGTCCTCTCCCAAAGACAAGGTAACCCGCCCAAGCTTCACCCTTGTGCCTATTTTTCCACAAAACTGTCAGTGGCGGAATGGAACTACGACATCAGCAACAGGGAACTCCTGGTGATCAAGCTAGCCTTGGAGGAGTGGCTACATTAGTTGGAGGGGGCAGCGCACCCATTCCTCGTGCTGATGGACCACCGAAACCTGGAGTATCTGCAGGAGCCTATCTAAGACTATCTGTGCTGTGGGCCCTATTTTTCACCAGATTTCGATTCACGGTAACTTACCGACCAGGGTCCAAGAATAGCAAGGCAGACGCCCTGTCCAGAATGCACAGCCGAGACCCAGACCCAACAGAACCAGCCCCCATCCTGCCAGAACAGTGGGTGGTGGCTCCAGTGAGTTGGAACCTCCACCAAGAACTCCAGGACGCTCGCCAGGACAACCCTGGGCCGCCGAACCAACCGGAGGGTAAGGAGTATGTCCCAGTCAGGCTCCGGTCATCTCTTTTACAGTGGGCACACGACTCACCAGTAGCAGGACATCCCGGAGCGAGGCGGACCCTGTCTTTCATCCACGGCCCTTATTGGTGGCCGTCCGTGGAAGAAAATGTGTAGAGGCATGTGAGACGTGTGCCCTAGCTCGGACTCCCAATCAGAAGCCATCCGGTCTCTTGGAACCCTTGCCCGTCCCAGCACGTCCCTGGTTTCACATCTTGATCGACATCCTGGTGGACATACCCCTGTCACAAGGTAACACCGTAATACTCAATGCCCTGGACAGGTTTTCCAAGGCGTGTCGCTTGATACCCCTGCCATAGCTCCCGACTGCGTTAGAAACCGCAGAGGCTTTGTTCCATCATGTTTTCTACCTGTACGGCTTTCCGGAAGACATCCTCTCAGACCGTGACCCACAATTCACCTCGCGACTGTGGAAGGCCTTCTGGCGGAGACTCGGTGTGGCAGTGAGTCTGACCTCAGGGTATCACCCAGAGGCACACGGCCAGGTCGAGAGGCTACACCAAGACCTGGGTTGGTACCTCCGATTGTACTGCAACTGCAAACAGCACCAGTGGTCCAGGTATCTGCCCTGGGTGGAGTACACACACAACTCTCTGCCCCATTCTTCCACTGGCATCTCCCCTTTCCAGTGTGTCCTAGGTTACCAGCCACCCCTGTTTCCCTGGCACTCGGAACAAACTGAAATTCTAGCAGTGGACGAATGGTACCGAAACAGGACCTGTGTCTTCCTTCGTCCCCCCGGGTGCACTTGTCGTTTCACGTATCTCTGCTCAAGCTCTACAAGACGTCTCACCTGCAGGCCCCGGTGGTATCCGAGCCGCCCCCGCTAATAAAGGTGGACGAGTCCCCAGGATACCAGGTGAAGGTGCTCCTGGATTCCCGTCGCCGCCGAGGCCGCCTGCAATACCTGGTTGATTGGGAAGGTTATGGCCCAGAGGAGCGCTGTTGGGTGCCGGCGACTGATATCCTGGACCCAGACTTTATCTTCTCCTTTCATAGGGACCACCTGGATCGCCCAGCGTCTAGGCCTCGGGGCCGCCCTCTTCTCTCTTGGCGGGTGACTGGAGCCACCCGTAGAGGGGGGGATACTGTCATGCCCCCGACAATGAGCAAAGCAGCAACACCTGCCGACAATCAAGGAGACGCAGGATAAAAGGAGCTCCGCATCCACACACCGATGCGGATTCTTGTAATCACCTTGCGCCTTGCAGTCTCAGTATTCCTGTCTCTAGCCTGTCTACTGTTCCTAACCTTAGCCTGTTCTCCTCGACCACAATTTGGATTTCCCGGTTTGTGACGTTTGCACCACGAAGACCCTCACCTGTCCCCGACCTTCGTTTCGCCTTGTCCCTGAAACCTGGTTACTTGAATAAAACTCACCCGCACTTGGGTCCTATACTCACCTGTCTCCAGTATCTGTCCCATGACACTTTTCTTCCAGCCAAAATAAGAGAAATAGTTTACCTTCTGCTCTTCAATTTCTTGTTCAATGGCAATATGTCTGTATATTCTTGTGTAGTTTTGTTTTAGAATTATGACACTTATAAAGACCTTTGAACTGTGTGATATTGTGACCTGCATTAACAGAGCACTAATGTAAACTCTCCAAATCTTCCACCCAAACTTCTGTTGATATTTACATATTTTTCAAACACATATCTGACAAGTCTGCATCAAAATCTCTCTTTCTGTTCATATAACGCACTCATGGTATTTTTCTCTGAGATGTACAGCGCTTCAGAGAAAAGCATCTGTGAGATGAATAAATGTAAATGTCAATGATAAAGTCAGAAGATGTTTAAAAAATAAATTGATCTTTAAAAAGATTAAAATAGATTATGGATCCTAAACTGTAACCAGCTGAAGGTGTCAGTCTTTCAATGTAAAAAAAAAAAAAAATCTTATAATGTCAGCACCAGAGACAGCTCCCTGTTTCCAGAACCAGCAGCACCAGAAACTGTCCTGTTGCAGCTCACCTGAACCACATTGAATTCAGCAGCAGGAAATAAAAGGACCAAAATAAGACAATAAGGAGCAGAATGGGGACCACGAGGACAACTGTTTGCCGACATGTTGACTCTGAGGAGACAAGACTCGGTCTCAACAACGCCTGTGTCTGGGATCACAACAGGACTGTCGTGGATGAAAATCTGAATTTCCTTTGCATTTTAGTTTATTTTTTTCTGTGCTTTAACTGCAAAATGAAAAATTCTAACAACATGACTAAGTATGTGGTGGCACAGTGGTGCAGTGGGTAGTGCTGCTGCCTTAGTGGACCTGGGCTGTTTGGGCATCAATTTGAATCCAGCTCAGTGTGTGTGGAGTTCTCATGTTCTCCCTGTGTTTGCAAAGGTTTAATCTCCTGGTTTCTTCCCCCAGTTGACATGCACTTCAGAAGAACGGGGTTAGTTCGTTCTTGTTCTACTGTATTTTTCACATATTTTATTTAATATGTTTCAATGACCCTGTTCAGCAGTGTTTCGGTTCACGCTCCATCTTCTCGGAACGTATCCTCAGCACTAACCAGAGTATCACTGTGTTACTGTTTGGGCATCTCAACTTTACCGTGACATTCCTAGTTGTACAGCCCAACACAGCAGACAAATTACAGGTCCGTTCCATATCAGCAAGTGCGTAGCAGAGGGAGTACATTTAGAAGAGGTAAATTATTAAAGACAGCAGATTACTGTAAATATATATACAGTATATATTTTCTGATATTGCAAATAACTTGCAATCCTTTCATGAACATACAGTCATCAGACTGTGAGAAACCACTCAGACTGCAGTCGCCGTGAATCCAAGTGCACAATTTTCTCAGCCTTTGATAAAGGGAACTGGTGACAAGTGAGTTCATGGACAAAAACACAAGATGAACACTGAGGGTTTGGAGATGCTGGACACAGACAAGGATGGAACAAAGACTGGAGACGTTGGGCCCTATTCGGGTTCTGCATGGAGAGTGTTGGTGCTCCTTACATCTGTGCTGTTCTCAGGTGCAGTTGTTTGGGTCTGGACCACCTCAGGGGATGCAACACATCAGCTGTAAATAGAAATGACAAGTCAGCAGTGTTATGGCTTCCCAAGGAAATCATTGTAAAGTTCACGCAAGGAGCTGCTTAAACTGTGCTGTGTTGTATTGTAATACACTGTTGTACTGAACTAAAGACTCTGCCTTGATCGTTAAAAAGTTGTCATTTTTTTCTCATTTCCTCTCTCCACCTGCATGATTTCCAAATATTGATTTTCTTTATTTCCCAAAATTGGTTTGTAAAATTTACATAACAAAAGAATATAAAATAATTTAAAAACTAAACTGTGAGTAAAAAAGTAAAATAAGCTGTGATAAAATTAAAAAATAAACTGTGTGGGGTTGGGAGGAATCTGGACTGTGAACATATTTTACTCATTACACCATTCCTACCATTACAAGCAAAAATATTGAGCAACTATAATTAATATAGCAGTGTTTTTTAAATGGTATCTGAAGAGATATGACCTCAACACGACAGGTTCTACCTCTCTGTGTCACTTGTACTTAAAGAGAGTGTCACGCCCCCCCATCTCGGAGCAACGAGGATCACCTGTGGCGGATCAAGGGACGGGTGCATCCAAGGGAGGTTCGGAGCACACTCAGACACGGAACCTTGTTCAGCCTTGTTCACTACTCTTCGTGTGCTCACAGACCTACCTGCCTACCTACCTATCTACCTACCTTTCCTGTTCTACCCGTCCTCAACCCTGTTCTCCAGTATCCTCTCTCTTTCTTCTCTTGACTCCTCGGTTTCCACAATCTCCTGCTTGTCTCATGGATTATTGCTTTCAGATTGTCCCATTGGTTATGTTTGTTCATCGGCGACCCTTGGCTTGGTTTGTGACTATGTTCCTTGGATCCCCCTATTAAACACCAACACTCTGCACTTGTGCCTGATGTCTTCCTTTCGGTGTGAAACCATGACAGAAGGTTCTATCTTACATTTGGACCCAGTGGAGCATGAGCTCTTCCAGCGTGCGCTCTCCCACCGGGGGCGCTACTGGGAGCGTATGAGCAGGCGCTCAGTTGTCTGACCAACGCGTTTCAGGATTTGGTAAGCACTTTGCAGGCAAAAGGACTGTGCATGCCTACTGATCCGGTCCAGGACGCGCCTACCCCTGCAGCCACTGCTCTGCAACCAAAACATGACCCTCGGCTGGCAACACCGACAACGTATGATGGCACATCGTCCCGGTGCGCGGGTTTCCTGATGCAGGTCGAGCTCATCTTTGCCAGTCTGCCCCAGGTATATTGCTCTGAACAGAACTGGATTACTTACCTGATCTCACTCCTGACCGGTCGGCCACCTGGGGGAGCTGTTCCCAGTGTACTTGAAAGCCCACCTCACTGCAGTGTTTGGTATTCCCTCTGCTGACCAGATCACCAACGAGCGACTCTTGGACCTGGAACAAGGAGACCACGGAGTATGCAGTGGAATTCCAGATCCTGGCGGAGCTCAGCAGCTGGGATAAGAACACCCTGCTGGCCTGTTTTTGGAGTGGACTGAATCCACGGCTGAGAAAGGAACTGGCATTCCGGGGCAAAAGGTGGACACTCAATCAGTTTATCAAGACCATCATCATGCTTGACAACCTCGCCCGGGACCGCGAGCCCCGCCCGACCTGTTCCGGCGACATGTTCCCCATTGCGGAAAGAATCTGAACCCATGCAGCTAGGGCATGGCTGTCTCACCGCAGTGGAATGGCAGCGTAGGCTCCGAAGCCACCTGTGTCTCTACTGCAGAAACCCAGGGCACCTCCAAGTCAACTGCCCGGTCCGTCCAGAGCCCCACGTGAGTGAAACCCTTAGATGTAACCATCTCGTGGTCCCCATTGTTCTGTCCTGGGGCACTACCACAGTTGAAGCCGAAGCATTTGGTGGACTCAGGGGCTGCAGGTTGCTTTATGGACATCTTGTTTGCGAAGACACATCAGGTTCCCAGATGCATGTGTAAGGTCCGGATGAGAGTGAGCGCCTTGGACGGACAGCCACTGGGAAGGGAGTTTGTGGATACCCAGACCAGACCTGTAAACTTAGGGGGGCACCACAAAGAACAGTTACAGTTTTACCTAACTTCTTTGCCCGAGGTCCCGGTCATTCTCGGTTCCGTTGGCACTCCCTGCACGACCCGGTCTGCAAATGGAGCACAAGAGCTAGTGTCATGGGGGTCGCGATGTTAGGGGGCGTGTCTGTGGTACCCCTGCTATGCCAGTTCTGTCGAGTGGTGCAGACATTCCCCCAGAATATCAGGACCTGGCCGAGGTGATAAGCAAGGAGCAAGTGGCAGTACTTCCTCCACATCAGTCCTGGGACTGCACCATCGATCTCCTTCCTGGGGCGACACCTCCCTGAGGCCAGGTATACCCTCTCTCCATACCCAAGCAACAGGCCATGCAGTGGTACATCGCCGAAGCCCTTTTAGCAGGTATCATATGTCCTTCCACTTCACCTGCTTCGGCAGGTTTCTTTTTTGTTGAAAAGAAGGACGGGGAGGGAAACAGCACAGGTCTTCAGGAGGGACATGTGGAAGGTAGGGTTTACCCACCACTGGGGTGGCAAATGGTGCCTGTAAGAAACCAGAGTAACACAACAGATGAACTTGAATGAGCCGATATACCAAGGACTGAGTTTCTTGGCGGGCAGTTTCAGCTGGAGATCTTTGGTGGACAACCACACTCTCTGGCCTGGCACAAAGGACAGGGGGTGTCGATGCCTGTCTGCTTGTTGCTTGTACCAAAGGCTGCAGTGTTGAAGGTGCTCTCAGACTGTTCGCCAGGTCTCCTCACTTTCCTTTTACCAGTTGTCTACTGCTGGCAGGTCACTAGGATTGGGATGCCAGGGGAACAATGGGGGTTGATACCCCAGCACACAATGGAAAGGTGGGAGCCCTGTGGTCATATGAGACAATGTGTTATGAGCATATTCTGCCCAGGGTAAGTACCGGGTCCATTGCTGTTGTTTATAGCAGCAATAGCAACGCAGGAAACGGCTGATGTCTTGTTATTGCCTTATATTTACATTTACATTTATTCATTTAGCAGACACTTTTGTCCAAAGCGGTGTACAACTCAGTAAAAGTACAATTTATGCATTAAGAGAAAGAGACATAGTTGCAGACATATGACTTACGTAAACCTTATTTGTTACCTACCACTTGCTGCACTGAGGTTCATCGTTCAAGTAGGTGCATAAAATACAGGATAGACAAATCCTGATACCCTCCCACCAATTTTTTTTTTAAATAAACATTCTAAGATACCCAAATAAGCAAGTACAATGCCAGCATAGTGGGTGAATAAAGGTTGTATCAGCCTTTCAACCTGTCCATTGGCCTGAGGGTGACAGCCTGATGTCAGACTCACCATTATGCCCAACTGTTGGCAAAAGGGCTTCGATACTTGGGAAGTGAACTAGGGTCTTCTGTCTGACGTGATGTCTTCTGGGAGGCCATAGAACCTAAATACATGGTTGAAAAGCAGTTCAGCAGTCTCCAAAGCTGTAGGGATTTTGAGGAGTGGGACAAGACGGCATGCTTTAGAAAACCTGTCGAGCACTGTGAGTATGGTGGTCTTACCGTCAGGAGGAGGGAGATCTACAAGGAAGTCGATGGCTACATGGGTCCAAGGACAGTGTCACATCCCACGGGGTCACTGCCCCTCCTGGTCAGACGCGGCGCCATTCAGTGCCGCTAGGTAACACCCATGTATCACCTTACAGTCTCATAGGACACGGAGGTATAAAAGAAGCCAGCGGAGCAGAACCAATTGCGGATTCTTAATCAGTGGTTGTATTGTGCTCTCTTGGCGATTAGTAGTCTCTTGTTCCCTCAGTCTGTTTCCTAGGTGTTCATGTTCCAGTCCCGAGTGCCTGTCCTGTCAGTTCCTGCCTCTTGTTCTCCAGTCCTGGTCCATCGTTCCTGTCCGGTATTTCGTCACGTCTCGGGGTTGCAGTCATACTCACAGAGTAGCGTTTCACTGTTCACCGTAGTTCAAACACCATGTGTGTTTCCTGATCTCGTGTTTCCTGTTTCACTTCCACCGAGTTTCTTACAGTACACACAGTGCACTTTTAACATCACCCTGCACATGAGGTCATTTTACGTTTTGTCCGTGTTCGGACGTAATAGCAACGCGCATCCGTGTCGGACTCCCGTCCGGACGCTACGGACGGATTGTTATCGGCAACGGTTTGAGGAGTCCTGCGGGTTTCTGGTTCGGGGTTTTTGCTTGCGTGCAGGTGACACAGGCGCTGATATAATCCTAGACATATTCTCTGATGGAGGGCCACCAATGCTGTTTCTGAAAGAGGGAGAGTATCTGACTGAGACCAGGGTGCCCTGCCGCTGGGGAGTCGTGGGCTCACTTCAGCAACGTTGAGCGCATGCTTGTAGGTACATACTGCTAACCAGTCAGTTTTTCGGGAGGCCCAGATTCAGTCTCTTGGGCACTCCGCAGGTCCTGTAGGAATTGGCATTGCACGGGAGCAACCACACAGTGCCTGCGTAGGATGCGTTCCGGGGGATCCGAGGGCGGAGAGCCTTCATGAACTCGGGACAGTGAGTCCACCTGAATGTTTGTACTGCCTGGTCTACATATTACTGTGAAATGGAATCTGGTGAAGAAGAGAGCCCAATGGGCTTGTCTAGGAGTGAAACATCGGGCCTTCTGGAGATATTCTAGGTTCCTGTGATCTGTTAGAACCACGAAGGGGTGCACAGCTCCTTCAAGCCAGTGCTGCCACTCTTCAAGGGACAGTTTGATGGCTAGGAGCTTACGGTTACCTATGTCATAATTCTGTTCTGTCTTAGTTCACTTTCAGGAAAAGTATGTACATGGATAGAGTTTCAGTGGATCTCCTTGTCTTTGGGACAGAACTGTCCCTACCTCCATCATGGGGGCATCCACCTCAACTACGCAGGGTTGGGTCAGGGTGGTGGAGAACGGGTGCCGATGTGAACCGCTCCATCAAGGCATCAAAGGCCTTCCGTGTAGGTTCAGTCCAGGTGAGGTGAGTACTCTTACCGGCGTTGAGTGCTGTGAGCAGGCCCACCGTTGACTTGAGGACACAGCACAGCTAACAGTAAATAAGAAAAAAGGACAGCTGGTACTGCAGTGGTTAGAACTGCTGGTACATGATTTATACACAGGCCTTGTGGCTCCATACCTGCAGCTCTCTCTCTGTCCTTCTCCCTGCCCCTGTGCTGCACAAACAGCTCATCTGGACATTTGAGTGGCCCCTCTGCTGTCAGTCCACCATAGGAAACGAGTACCTTAACATGTTCATCTCATCTTTATTTGTATGTTACAAATACCAATGTGTTTCAGAACAATTTCCATTTAAACTTAATTTCAATTTAAACCTTGCTTGGTCTGGTAACCTGTAGCCCTACTCTATATTGTGGTCCATCATCCCTTGAGCAGGATAATTGGTCCTGGTTGAGTTCCTCTTCTCGAACCTGAGTCCTGGCTGCTGTGAGAGTCTGAGCTGTTCCCTGGTAGCTATGACAGTAATACCTGAAGTCAACTTTATTGTCATTCCACTGCAGGTGAGTTACACATAGAGAGGAATGAAATTCCATTTCTCCTGGAGACACTAGAGACAGTCCTAGAAACAGTGGTGTGAGCTGCAGGAGCACAGTAAGTAAGTAGAAGGACAGTGTGTGCTCAGAAGGTATCTGTTCAAGTAGATTTTAGGAGGGTAATTCCCAACTTTGCCGCAAGGATCCAGTTTTTGTGCAGCGTGTTATTTTGCTTCACAGTGACATGTGCCTTCGTACAAAGTGCCATGCGTCACCTTCAAGTGACTTGTGCAGTCTTCTCTTTTGTAGATGTGTGTGTGTGTGTGGTTCTTCTCTGCTCTTCCTTTACAGCGTAAATAAAGTAATGCTTTTTGAGACATTTTATTATGAGGCATTTAAAACAATATGTGGTGACTGGTTAATTTGAGTTTTTCGGAAAACTGGCTTCTCTGTGTAACATGGTTTCCCAAATCCCAGTTTCCACATCCAGTGACAAAAACACAGGCTGCTTTTCTCCAAAGTGACGTACATCTCATAGAAAATACAATGTGTGCATCACCTTAGGAGAAAGAAACACTTAGATGCAGATGTGTTACTCTTAAATATGGTTAGTTTCCTTCACCATATGCACCAATGTTCATCACACAAGTATCTACATAAAACTTTACCAGAATATTGACGATTCCTTATCACCTTCCTAGTAGTTTTTTTTTTTTTGAGATACATATATGATACATTGCAGGAGGAGCTGTGTAAAGGACTGATCCGAGCATGATCACGAGCATTTATACCTTTCATGAACTTAAGAGATGATTGGCAAAGTGAGTCTGGAAGAGATGAGCTTTAAGAGGCTTTAAGAAAGCCCTGCAGCATCTCTACTTTCTCCAAGGGTTGAGGAAAGCCCATCTCCCATCCTCCATCCTCACGACATTCTAAGAGATGATTGGCAAAGTGAGTCTGGAAGAGATGAGCTTTAAGAGGCTTTAAGAAAGCCCTGCAGCATCTCTACTTTCTCCAAGGGTTGAGGAAAGCCCATCTCCCATCCTCCATCCTCACGACATTCTACAGAGGGACAATTGAGAGCAACACCGTGCAGCTGCATCACTGCCTGGTTTGGTAATTGCACTGTTTTGGATAGCAAGACCCTACAGCAGATAATGAGGACAGCTGAGAAGATCATTGGGGTCTCAGTTCCCTCCATCACAGACATTTGCACCACGTGCTGCATCTGCAAAGCCGCCAGCATTGTGGATGAACCCACACACCCCTCACAACAGCTCTTCACTCTCCTGCCATCTGGATAAAGGTACCGAAGCATTAGGACCCTCAAGGCCAGACTGCATAACAGTTTCTTCCCCCAAGTCATCAGACTTTTCAATACCCAAGGACTGGACTGACACCAACACACACACACACACACACACACACACACACACACCTGTACTCAACTGAACACCATTCCACTCCCTTTTGCAATTATGTTAACATTTTTACAGCATTTATTATGATATTGTAATATATTGTCTTTTATGGTGTGGTGGCGTGGCTGGTTTGGTTGGTGCTTGTTGTGTGGTGGGTCTGGGGTTCAAGCCCTGCTTGGGGTTTCTTGTGACAGACTGGTGTACCATCCTGGGTGTGTGCACTGCGTTGCTGGGTGGGCTCTGGCTTGCCATGACCCAGCTTGGGACAAGCGACTTCAGCCACTGTGTGTGTGTGTGTGTGTGTGTGTGTGTACACTATACCACTTATATATGGTTGAAATGACAGTCTTGACATTGACTTATATTTTATCATAAAATATCCAAAGACTCAAAAAATATTTTATCATTGTAATTCCTTTGTGCTTTTGGAGAGAAACACATCATTTACATTAAACTCTGTTTAGGATCACTGACAGTCCTGTCCTTCTGTTTTTCTGTTGTCCATAAGGTTGGAAAATGACTCAATTCAACAACATTTAGAAAAACTTGGAAAATATACTAATAGCATCACTATGAATACCGTGGTACTTTACCGGACTGTAAGGTCGTGCTCATCACTGCATGGCTGACAGTGTGTGTTACATGTATTTGCATAGAGAAGCACTTTGCATGGGCAGCACATGCTTCAGTGCTCTGGGACTGTTTATAGTCCTCAGAGTTGGACACTTCATGACTGACAGCTGTCCTTCATGGGAGTAAAACTCAAAACAACGATGAATTCTATCAGTGTCTTCATCTCTGCACTTACGCTTCTACTCTTCATCCAAGGTTTTAAAGCAATATTATTAAGATATGTGTGCAACTATTTTCTGTGTGTGCATTAAGAAATCACATTTATTACATTGTATTAAATTACAAAATTATTTACTCTTAGGTTCATTATAAATTTTTGTTTTCTTTCAGGTTCCAAAGGACAAATAACTGTGACTCAGAGTCCTGCAGTGAAAGCTGTTCTACCAGGACAGACAGTCAGTATGAGCTGTAAAACCAGTACTGCTGTGTATAACAACAACTATTTATACTGGTACCTACAGAAACCTGGAGAAGCTCCTAAACTCCTCATCTATGCTGCTACTTATCGTGACTCTGGGACTCCAGATCGATTCAGTGGCAGTGGATCTGGGTCTGACTTCACTCTGACCATCAGTGGAGTCCAGGCTGAAGATGCAGGACATTATTACTGTCAGAGTTTTCACTACCCTAATAGTGTCTATGTGTTCACACAGTGTTATAGAGTCGTACAAAAACACTGTACAGTTACTGCACTGCTGCACCTGGGATCCCCTGCAGCTTCTGAGAAGCAAAGTGGTTTAAAACATTTCATGATTATTATACTTAGTGTTATTATGTTTACAGAAATGTATGAACTGTACTTTGTTAGTCTCTTTGTACCCTGAATTAACCATTAGTCTTCCTGACATAAATTAGAACATGGCACTTTATAGAGAAAAATTTATGGACATATGGACTGTGTTTGAATTGAAAACTGACTTAGATTTCAGGATTGACTATAACATTTTCCTGAACACCACAGTCCTCCATTAGGACAACTTGTTATTAATGATGAAATGAATGTATTTAATTTTAAAATAAATTGATGCATAAATTACTTTTATTCAAAATGCGAAGTATTGGTGTACTTCGTACATACATAAATACATGTGTTTGTTTGTTTTTTCTGAATTTCCAGGTAACGTCTTTCATGAGATTTCATCAATGTTGACAATGTGAACCCCTCAGGAATTCACATAATGATGTGATTTCACAGAACACATTATGTGAGGAACAGGCAAAAATCCACATGAGAGCTTCCTCAATGTCCTGCTTTCTCCCAGAGAGTTCAAAATACTCCAAAATCCTGAAAATATCACCTGCAATAAAACACACTGATAGAATTTGCACAGAAATGTAGTTCAAGCAGGGGGTGCGGTGGCGCAGTGGCGCAGTAGGTTGGACCGCAGTCCTGCTCTCCGGTGGGTCTGGGGTTCGAGTCCCGCTTGGGGTGCCTTGTGACGGCCTGGCGTCCCGTCCTGGGTGTGTCCCCTTCCCCCTCTGGCCTTACGCCCTGTGTTGCCGGGTAGGCTCCGGTTCCCCGTGACCCCGTAAGGGACAAGCGGTTCTGAAAATGTGTGTGTGTAGTTCAAGCAGGGGGTGCGGTGGCGCAGTAGGTTGGATCACAGTCCTGTTCTCCAGTGGGTCTGGGGTTTGAGTCCCCCTTGGGGTGCCTCGCGACGGACTGGCGTCCCGTCCTGGGTGTGTCCCCTCCGGCGTTACGCCCTGTGTTGCTGGGTAGGCTCTGGTTCCCCGCAACCCTATATGGGACAAGAGATTCTGAAAGTGTGTGTGTGTATTTCAAGCACTTGGTCTAGACACTCTTTTTGTAAATATCTCTGATCGTTCAGTTTCATCAACTACATGAAATTTGATCAAATTTGTGAAGGAAGAAGAACAAGAAGAGCTAAGAATTAAACTTATATTGTGTACAGAGTCAAACAGAGCAGATAAATCCAACACTCTGGTGCATTTATTCATTCAGCCCATATTTTAGATTTCATTTAACAGAACAACGATTGAGAATTTATTTCCTCTTGACAATTTTTCAAAGCACTTATTATATTTCAGCATGTTCATTTTGTTGTGATTACAAATGATGCATCATTTAAACATCCAAACTTGGGTTTGGGACCATGACAATCCTGTAGTTCAGGTGTCGACCAAAACTATAAAATATATCTCCGTCTCTTTCTGGACAGTCATTCATACAGTGAACTTCACATTTAAATAACACAACTAACGTGTTCAGTGTCCGTTGGAGAAGAAACACTTATTCTGACTTGAGGAAACAGCACAGCTAACAGTCCAACAGAGTGGGATCTACACACTTCATCGACTAAGAATAAACAAAAGAAAGAGACAGTTGGCAGTGCAGGGGTTAGAACTGCTGTCTTTAGACCCAAAGGTTTCAGGTTTGAATTTCATCTCCAGCTGTAGAACTCTTGTGCAGGCTACTTACCCTGAATTGCTCCAGTAAAATTTGCCTACTGTATAAATGGGTAAATAATTGCAACTTTAACATTGTACTTCACTTTGGAGAAAAGTAGCAGCTAAATGAATAAATGTCAAAAGGATGGAAAACCACTTAATTTAACAACATGAACTCTGTACAGTTACTGAAACGCTGCACCTCGGACCCCCTGCAGCTGCTGTGGGGGATGATCACTATTTTACAACCTGGAAAAACACATGAAGAGAAACAGTCATTACCTGTCACTCACAGGGTGTTGTAAGTGTTACAAGGTGACTTACACAACTAGATACACTACTTACAATGGGTCACTCATCCATACATCAGTGAAACACACTCTCTCTGTGTCACTCACACACTATGGGGGAACCTGAACAGCATGTCTTTGGACAGTGAGGGGAAACCCACACACATACACACACACACACACACACACACACACACACACACACACACACACACACACACAGGGAGAACATGCAGACTCCACAGAGACTGAGCAGGGATCAAACCCACAATCTCTCATACCACACAGTCACTGTGAGACAGCAGCGCTACTCGCTGTGCCATCATGATGTGTGATTTACACACAGACCTTGTGGCTCCATACATGCAGCTCCCTCTCAGTCCTTCTCCCTGCCCCTGTGCTGCACAAACAGCTCATCTGGACATTTGAGTGGCCTCTCTGCTGTCAGTCCACCATAGGAAACGAGTACCTTGACATGTTCATCTCACACCTCATTACTACTCGTCTTTAGGTGGACAGATTACATTTTATAATTTTACATTGACATTTAGCTGATGTTTTTCTCCAAAGCAACTTACCATGTTACGCTACTTGAAATGATTTATACAGCTGGGTCATTTTGCTTACTGTTAGAAATTTGGAATTTTTATACATAAATCTGTGACACAGTGTATAATGTGCAGTGACAATGTGAACAGCAGAACATTGAGTAAACCTACAGTTTTTTTTTTTCTAAACCGACATTTAGTGTAATAAAGTGAAATGAAATCGTTCCCCCCACCATAAAGGGACAGAAACCCAGGAACTAAAAAAGCAAAACCAACATAATCAACCAACCCAATACCATTAATCACAGTAAATTATAAACAGACAAAGAGACAGATCATACAGGCTACTTATCAAAATGCTTTTGAACACACCGAAAATGTGTATCAGTGTGTGTTACATGTATTTGCATAGAGAAGCACTTTGCATGGGCAGCACATGCTTTGAGATTACTTTTACATTTATTTATTGAGATGGTGCTTTTCTCCAGAGCAGCTTATAAGTTTATTTCCTCATTTTTACAGCACAACAATTTTTACTTGAACAATTTAGAGTAAGTTTTTTGTTTTGAAAGTACTAAAGCCATGAGCAGGATTAAAACCTGCATCCTTTAGATCCAAAACCAGCTCTTCTCTTCACATAGCTCGAACGATCCAGAGCATTTTTCTTGTAATAAGTGTCATGGCTGATGTACACATGACCTCCAAGTGATCACCTGAGGTCCTGCTCTAGTTCAGATGATAAAATACAACACACCTTTGTTACATCACTGGAGATTCAAACATGCAACCTTTGGGTAAAAAGCAACAGGTCTTCAAGTCAAGTTCAAGTTGCTTTTTATTCTTTTTCCTCTATACAGTTTGTGTATAGTGGAAAGAAGTGTCCTTTCTTCGGAGACCATGATGCAACACAGAACATAGCACAAGACAATAAATAAATATACAAGACAGGACGTGTGTATGGTTGCGAGCTGTAGGCAGTTGGGGTGTAGTGTAGTGCTGAGTCAATTGTTTGATGGAGTCAGGTGAGTGGTGGGAAGCAGCTGGGTGTTCAGTCTTATCACTACACTACCAGCCACCTAGTGGTGTTTTTTTGTTTAACCTGGAGGAACACAAAACAATGGTCTTGAAGTGTAATTCCCTCATTTCTATAACCATCAATGTCTTTTCATGTTTAATTTCCTCTGTCATATATTGCCGGGGGGATGCAGTGGCGCAGTGGCGCAGTGGGTTGAACCAGGTCCTACTCTCTGGTGGGGCTAGGGTTCGAGTTCTGCTTGGGGTGCTTGCAGCGGACTGGCGTCCCATCCTGGGTGTGTCCCCTCCCCCTCCAGCCTTATGCCCTGTGTTGCCACGTTAGGCTCTGGCTCCCCGCAACCCTGTACGGGACAAGCGGTTCAGGCAACATATTACCAGTATATGTCATACACTCACCATCTGAAACCACTTGTCCCATATGGAGTTGCAGGGAGAACGGGGAGGACATCCTTTCTCTCTTCGGCAAGTGTGGAGCGATGATGCTGGCGAGTCCTGGCGACTCTCTCTGCAGTCCAGAGGCCTGCTAGCTGTTCGGCTCGCATAGCTTATGGGAACAACGGAGTGAAAAATGACATTTTTCCTGCCAATAAGCACCCAAAAAAAAACTTACAATATAGGGACAAAAAAACATCACATTACAAAACCATAACCTTCTCAATATTTATACAACTATTTTACACCCATAACGTTACACACCAAATACACAAACATGAGAACAGATTACATGGGGGCTACACAGTAAATAAGAAAAAAGGAGAGCTGGTAGTGCAGTGATTAGAAGTGCTGTCTTTAGACCCAAAGGTTGCAGGTTTGAATCTCATCTCCAGCTGTAGTACCCTTGTGGAAGCTGCTTACCCTGAATTGTGTCGTTGACCCATGAGCAACACCTGGTGCCACTTACGAAGCTGCCAATAAATGGCAACCGTGGAATGTGGTGATCAGTTGTGTTTTCTGTTATTACCTATAGAGGGCAGAAGTGTTCGGTAAGTACAGGAAGGATACGGAGGCGGCAAGGAAGCGGATTTAGCGGAGATACTAAAAAGTACATGGTTGTGAGAACCCAGCGTGAACATTAAAGGAGGCTACGTGCCAGTTAACATCATTCTCTGTGTGTTTATTGAGTAAACACAACATGGTACCAGGAGTGCTCTGAGCAGCTGACAAACGCGAGGAATACGATGGATGCTGTTAAACCACCGGAGTCCTTGAAACTAACCGGGAACGTCGACAGCAGCTGGCGGGCGTTCAAGCACCAGCAATTCTCGCTGTACATGCGGGCGGTTGGGCTGGATAACAAGACGGATGCACGAAAGATTGCGTTGCTTCTGACGGTGGCTGGACCTCAGGCACTAGATGTGTACAACAACACCTTCACATGATTCGCAAGACCTGGGCATGGAGAGGATTTTGAGGAAGTCGTCAGGAAATTTGACGAGCACTGCTCGCCCAAGAAAAATGAGACGTACGAGAGGTACTATGTGTTCTGCTCGCGCGTTCAGATTCAAGGAGAAAGCTTCGGCTCTTTCTTAACTGACCTGAAGCTAAAAGCGAAAACGTGCAACTTTGGTGTTTTGACTGATTCGCTGATTAGGGATCAAATTGTCTTTGGCGTTCACGAGAAGAAAGTGAGGGAAAGACTGCTTAGGGAAGTGGAGCTGACGTTAGATGATGCTGTCAAGATTTGTCATGCGAGTGAACTTGCTTTGCTGCATTCGAAAACTTTCGGTGACAAAGTGGGCGCTGCTGTTGCTGACAGTCCAGCAATCTGCGCTGTCACTCCACAAATGAAAAAAGCAAAGTGAACGATCCACGCCGAGGACAGGGACTGAGGCATTCAGTTGTAAAAGATGTGGTTCGGTGCATCAACCCAGACGATGCCCGGCTTATGGGAAGCAATGTGCAAAATGCAAAGGTATGAACCACTTTGCCAAACAATGTTTCTCAAAGAAGAATAAGTCGAAGTCAACAACAAATGCGCATGCTGTGGAAGAGACGGAATTGTCAGAGACTTTCTTTGTGGGAATGATCAACGGTGATACAGAAAGTGTTCGGCAAAGCAATGAGACTGAAGAAGAAAATGTCTCAAAGGTGGACAGTGTGTCTGGGGATAAATGGATTGTGTCATTAGAAATAAACGGATCCATTGTCTCACTGAAACTTGATACTGGAGCCAAGGCCAATCTGATAAGCACAAGTGACATAAGGGAGATGAAAATTAGACCTCACATTCGGAAAAGTCCAGTGTCGCTTAAAGCTTACAATGGGCAGGACATAAAGACTCAAGGTGTGTGTAGACTCAAAGTATGTGTAAAGAGCAAAATTCATCGCCTTGTCTTTGTTGTAGTCACAGATGACCATCACTCCCTTCTTGGTGACAAAGCTTGTGAGGAGTTAGGATTGGTCAAACGAGTGTATTGCATCAATAGTCATGATGTAGCATTGGCACAACAAGGAACTGCAAATGATATTGTCTGCAGATTTGAAGATGTTTTCAAGGGGCTGGGAGCTCTACCATTCACTTACAAAATTCAGCTTAAAGATAATGCTCAGTCTGTGATACATGCTCCAAGAAGAGTCTCAGCACCACTGAAAGATAAACTAAAAAAGGAGCTTGACAGGATGATGGCTCTGGGAGTTATAAAGAAAGTGCAGGAACCCACAGACTGGGTGAACTCCATGGTTTGTGTGAAAAAGCAGAATGGTGATTTGAGGGTATGCATGGATCCTCGAGATTTAAATGCGAATATAAAAAAAGAACATTACCAGATTCCAAAGCGTGAGGAGATTACCAGTGAGATGGCTGGTGCTAAGTATTTCAGCAAACTTGATGCTTCTCAAGGGTTCTGGCAATTAAAACTTCACGAGGACAGCACCAAATACTGCACATTCAACTCACCATTTGGATGCTATTCCTTCCTACGACTCCCCTTTGGCATAATATCAGCATCTGAAATCTTTCATCATGCTATGGAGCACATCATAGAAGGGCTTAGTGGAGTTTGTGCGTATGTTGATGACATAGTGGTATGGGGATCATCATTACAGGAGCACAATGAGAGGCTTCTGAAGCTACTTCTAAGAATTCGGGAATATGGACTTCGACTCAACAAAGCCAAGTGTCAGTTTGGTGTAACTGAAATTACCTTTCTGGGCGACAAGTTGTCAGGACATGGTGTAGGGCCTGATAGAAGTAAAACACAGGCAATCCTTGACAGGCCGAGTCCAGTGGATAAGAAAGGTGTGCTGCGGATCATGGGGATGGTGAACTTTGTTGGTAAATTCATTCCAAATCTCTCCACAAAAACAGCTAGACTCAGGGAACTGCTGAGTCACAAAAACGAGTTTCGATGGACAAGCAAGCATGAGGAAGAATGAAATATCCTCAAGTCAACGTTAACAACGGCACCAGTTCTTGTATACTTTGATGCATCCAAGAAGATCAAAATCTCCACAGATGCATCAAAATATGGGCTAGGCGCGGTCTTGCTCCAAGAAGAGGCTCACGGCTGGAAACCAGTAGCTTATGCCTCCAGAACAATGGCACAATCTGAAAGCCGATATGCTCAGATAGAGAAAGAGTGCCTGAGACTTGTGTTTGGATTTGAGAGATTTCATGACTACGTGTATGGTTTACCATCATTCACTGCTGAAACAGATCACAAGCCTTTAATAGCAATCATTCGAAAGAATCTGAATGAGATGTCTCCACGCATTCAGCATCTAATGATGAGACTGCAGCGTTATGACTTTGAACTAGTGTACACTCCACAGTGTACATTGTCTTAGCTGATGCATTGTCTTGCGCACCATCAGCATGCAAATTGCATGAAGTGAGCTCTACCGAAGTTGATGTGGACATGCATGTGAATCTTGTTGTGGAAAGCCTTCCAGTGTCTGATCAGAAGTCCAAGCAAATAGCTGAAGAGATGAGAAAAGATCCAATTCTGCAGACGGTGATTACAAATTTGAACAACGGATGGGTCAAGAGTTCATGTCCACAGTTCTACAATGTTCGAGCCGAGCTCAGTGTAGCAAATGGTCTTCTGTTGAGACGAAACAGAATTGTAATTCACGAGGTCCTGAGACAGGAAATGCTTTGCAGGATCCATGAAGGACATCTTGGAATAGAGAAATGCAAGAGAAGATCAAGGGATGCAATATATTGGCCTGGGATGAATGCTGACATTGAGAAAATGGTCAGTACGTGTGAAATTTGTCTCAAGCATCAGAACAAGCAGGCGAGAGAGCCCTTGGTCACAGTGGACTTACGTAAGTATCCATGGCAGAAGGTGGGTACTGATCTGTTCCATTTCAATGGGAAGGACTACCTTTTGGTAGTGGACTATTTTTCCAGTTACCCTGAGATAGCACTGATGTCCAATTCTTCAAGTGCATGTGTGATACAGCACATGAAATCCGTTTTCTCCAGGCATGGCATTCCGACCGTAGTGATGAGTGACAATGGTCCTTGTTACAGTTCAAGTGAGTTTCAGGACTTTGCTGCTCACTATGATTTCCAGCATGTGACTTCAAGTCCACAGTTTCCTCAGTCCAATGGGAAGGCGGAGAAAGGAGTGCACATTGTGAAGCAATTGCTCAAGAAGGCGTCAGAGAGCAAATCAGATCCATATTTAGCTCTTCTGAGTTATTGCGCATCGCCTCTGGAACATGGTGCATCTCCTGCAGAACTCTTGATGGGTTGCAAAATCAGAACAAGACTTGCTTACAGAGGTGACATGAAGCAAGATGTAATAAAGGACATCACAAGGAAACAAAAAGCGCTACAAAAGAGACAGAAGACAAACTACGAGAAAAATACCAAAAGTCTGGAACCGTTATCAAAGTATTCAAACCACTGGGACAGGAAAGCTGTTGTGCTGGAAGAAGTGAATCCAAGATCATACATGGTTAGAGCAGAAAATGGACAGGTCTTCAGGAGGAATCGTGGGAGTCTTCTCAAGACACAAGAAACAAGCCAACCATTGGATGATCATCAGAGAGAAGAGGTTCAAGCCTCATCACAGGATCAAGTGCCTTTGAGCACACAGGCTTCCTCGTCCATAGCACTTGGCAATGATCACTCTGCCGGGACGAGTGATCCTCCTGTACTAAGAAGATCACTGCGAACCATAAAGAAACCCGACAGACTCAATTTGTAGATGCCTGTTTTCTGTGGCATTTGTATATATAGAATATGTATAATTTTGAAATTTCATGGTTTCTGTAACACTTGGCTATCTGTTGTAATATAGTATGTCTTTGTTCTGTTTATCTAGGTTTCTACTTTCAAAGGAAAGGGGATGTGGTGATCAGTTGTGTTTTCTGTTATTACCTATAGAGGGCAGAAGTGTTCGGTAAGTACAGGAAGGATACGGAGGCAGCAAGGAAGCGGATTTAGCGGAGATACTGAAAAGTACATGGTTGTGAGAACCCAGCGTGAACATTAAACGAGGCTACGTGCCAGTTAACAATATCATTCTCTGTGTGTTTATTGAGTAAACACAACATGGAGGTTCTCAGATTATGGAACCTCTGCAAAGATCTGCTGCTGCAGTCCTTTGTGTGGGCTTCCTAAGTCTCTTGCTGCTCTGGATTCCTTGACTTTGTCCTGTTTCAGGACAATGAGTATTGTGTTCTCCATTGTATGATGTTTGCCCATTGGCTCACCTTTGCCTGCTCCTTGAAACATTAAAACCTGGAACCTGGGCTCTGCATTTGTGTCCTCTGCATCTCTGTCTCAGAGCCCATGTGACAAGTTGCTCTAGCAAAATTTCTCTGTTGTATGCAGTGAAGGGGTAAATAACTGTAACTTGAACAGTGTAAGTCATGTTGGAGAAAAATAGCAGCTAAATGAAAAAATGCCAAAAGGATGGAAAACCACTTAATTTGACAACATGAAAACTAAAGTTGCTGAAGTGCTGTACCTTAGACCCCCTGCAGCTACTGTCAGGGGTGATCATAATTTTACAAACTGGAAAAGCACATGAACAGAAACGGTCTTTAACTGTCACTCACAGAGTGTTATAAGTGCTGCTGTTCTCTGGAATATAAATTACTGACAGTGTCTCACATCCAGTGTTTGGTGTCCAGCTGCCCTTCATTGAGTTCTCAGCATGTGGAAAATGGCCTCGAACAGACATTTACTGTAAAAAAGTGAAATTAAATTGCAAAAACAGAAGAATCAACAAACTCCAATCAGAGTAAATTAAAAACAGACGGAAACAGATCATACATGTACTTATCAAAATCCTTTTGAATACATTGAAAATTTGTATCAGTGTGTGTTACATGTATTTGCATAGAGAAGCACTTTGCATGGGCAGCACATGCTTCAATGCTCTGGGACTGTTTATAGTCCTCAGAGTTGGACACTTCATGACTGACAGCTGTCCTTCATGGGAGTAAAACTCAAAACAACAATGATGAGTTCTATCAGTGTCTTCATCTCTGCACTTACACTTATACTCTTCATCCAAGGTAAGTTTTAAAGCAATATTATTGACATTTTTGTGCAAGTATTTTCTGTGTATGCATTAAGAAATCACATTTATTACATTATATTAAATAACAAAATAATTTAGTGTGAGGTTCATTATGAAACTTTATTCTTTCTTTCAGAATCTAAAGGACAGATTACTGTGACTCAAAGTCCTGCAGTGAAAGCTGTTCTACCAGGACAGACAGTCAGTATGAGCTGTAAAACCAGTACTGCTGTGGCTACAGGATGTTACAAATCAGGAGCTCCCTGTTTAGCCTGGTACCTACAGAAACCTGGAGAAGCTCCTAAACTCCTCATCTACGATGCTACAACCCGTGAGTCTGGGATTCCAGATCGATTCAGTGGCAGTGGATCTGGGTCTGACTTCACTCTGACCATCAGTGGAGTCCAGGCTGAAGATGCAGGACATTATTACTGTCAGAGTTACCATAGTGGTGGAGTGTTCACACAGTGTTATAGAGCCGTACAAAAACCTCCTCAGTCACACTGTATAGTTACTGCACTGCTGGGCTTGAAGAGGAAGGAAATAAAGGGACAGTTTGCAGACAGTTATCCAGCAAAAGTGCTTTATTTGAATTTTAATTACAAAATTGATGACATTTCTCAAGAAAATTTGTTTTACTCTATTGTAATATGTTTCAGTCATAAGCCGCTGTCAATCCACCATAGGAATCAAGTACCCTGACATGTTCATCTCACACCTCATTACTACTTATTTTTATGTGGACAGATTATATTTTTGATGCAGTTTTCAGCCCCATTCACTGGTTAATGTTGTAATATTGTAATATTCATCCCCAGTTCCAGAAATATTGGGACAGTTTGGAAAATGCTAATGAAAACAAAGAGAAGTGATTTGTAAATTTACTTTCTTTGAATCATATTCACCGCAGTCCTGCTCTCCGGTGGGTCTGGGGTTCGAGTCCCGCTTGGGGTGCCTTGCGACGGACTGGCGTCCCGTCCTGGGTGTGTCCCCTTCCCCCTCCGGCCTTACGCCCTGTGTTGCCGGGTAGGCTCCGGTTTCCCGTGACCCCGTATGGGACAAGCCGTTCTGAAAATGTGTGTGTGTGTGTGTGAATCATATTCACCCAAAACAGTATAAATACAAGGTATCTCATGTTTTTTACTAATCAGTTGCATTGTTTCTTGAAGAAAAACTTTTTGGTTTCTGAAATTGATTCCTGCAACACATTCCAGAAAAGTTGGGACAGAGGAAGTTTAGGACTAATAATGATGTGACAAGTTGAAATAACAAGGTGATGTGAAACAGGTGATGTTAAAGAGGTGCAGTAATTGTGATACAGTCTATAAGGAGCGTCCAAAAAAGCCAGAGTCCTTCGAGAGCAACGATGGGTGGAGGTTTCCCAGTTTGGAAAAAAGATTTGTCTGTGAATAATCCAGCACTTTCAGAACAATGTTCCCCAACGACAAATCGGTACGATTTTGGGCATTTCGCCCTCTGTAGTGCAAAATATAATGAAAAGATTCGAGGAATCTGGTCAAATCTCGGTGCGTCAAGGAAAAGGCCGAAAACCACTTCTGAATGCGCGTGATCTCCGATCCCTCGGACATCACTGTTTAAATAATCGTGATGCGTCTAGTGGATATCATGATACAGGCTCGGGAATACTGCGGTAAACCTTTGTCAGTCACCAATATTCACTGCTGTATCTTCAGCTTCAAGTTAAGGCTTTACTATGCAAAGCAGAAGCCAAACATCAACACTGTGCAGATGCGCCACCGACTTCTCCGGGCTCGGTGTCATCTGAGATGGACAGTAGCGCAGTGAAATTGTGTTCTGTGGGCCGACAAGTCAACATTTCTAATAGTATTTGAAAAAAACAGCCATCGTGTTCAGCCGTTGTGTGGAGAGTGTTTGGAGTGTAAAGTTTGTGCACATTTCCAAGACAGTCACTGCATTTTATGAGCTACTGCAAGTGTGACTGCTGAGCAAAGACACACATCAGGGCTCTTTATGTGTCACAGAATCCTAAAATGTCCCTCCACAGCGGAAAGAAACAGAAGACTGAGGATCAAACAGCTCTTCAGATCATTTTCACATGAGAACAGTTGAGAACAATGTGTTGGTAATGAATGTCAAATTGAAGACAGGAATAAGAACTGTACTGGAGCCAGATGTGTGGAAAACACTCTTAGGAGTGTGTTTGGGGGATGAGAATTACTGAAACTGGGAATTATAAGGCGAACTAGAAATGCTCTTCTCTGAAACACACACACACACACACACACACACACACACACACACACACACACACACACACACACACACACGTCCCATACAGGGTCGCGGGGAACCGGAGCCCAACCCGGCAACCCAGGGCGTAAGGGACACACCCAGGACAGGACACCAGTCCGTTGCAAGGCACCCAGTGCAGTACTCGAACCCCAGACCCACCGCAGAGCAGGACCCGGTCCAACCCACTGTGGACACAAATGGATCCACCCACAAATGGACACAGCGGTGTCCATTTGTCAACAAAATGTGACTCTCACACTGCAGTGAAATACAGCTCCTCTATGAGTGGACTGTACTCAATATAGAGTACAAGTGAAAACATAATTTCAATTTATTGAAGAATTAATAAATTAAAAACAACTAAATATATGTTACACTCCAGGGAAGCTGGTAGTGAGTTTACTGTTTTATCTGTTCTTGTAGAGTCACCATTAAATTGGGACACTGACCATCACAGAAACAGACATCATACAGAAATCAAAATGGACACATTTGTTATTGTCACATGGAATCGAGGCCGCAGGGAAGGCTGGACCCAAGCGCAGGATCGTTTGTCAGGAACCGAGGAGTCAGGCGAGTCGTCGGTCAACCGGCGGTCAGAATGGGAGCGGTGATCTGTAGATGAAGTCAGGGGGCAAGGCGAAGCCCAAAAGGCAGGGAATGAAGAACAGAGACCAGGGACAAAGGAGACTGCGCCATCGGCACAAAGGTGTGCCAAGTGTACCGTCCATATACCGTGTTTACCAGCATTTCATGGTAAATATAAATTTAGTCTCATGTCGGGTGTCTTCAAGAAAAGAATCACAGCGGTGTGTCCATGACTGCTGTGAAAAGCAACTTTTACACTAAAATGTACCGCACCGCCAGATCCCCTGCTCTTGTCTTTTCTACTGACAAGTTTATATTTGGTTTTACGACGAAATGAAGCGAAAAAAAAAGAAAGAAAAAGAAAAAGGAACATATTCTCCGAATAAGGAAAAGTTTACACAAATAATTAAAACCCTGAGCAAAATGTTTCTTAGAAAACATCTGGTAGGAGAGAATGAATATGAAGTATAAATATGACAATATATACAGTGAAACAGAGAACAAAGGAAAAACACATAAAAAGTATCTGTGCAGAGCTTTGATGTCGATGGTATTGAGTTAAAAGATGAAATACTTACTGCCAACTTCCAGTTTGGTGCCGCTACCAAAAGTCCTCCACAGTGAGTGAAAGTCATTGAGGGGCTGTACAAAAAGTCCTGTGAGACATCAGTGTGTCTCTCACTGCTCACCGTGGATTATTGTCATGATGACACACAGCACCACTGAACACACCTTTACACCACAAATTCCACTATTGCATATTTTAATCAGTTATTTGGAATTTTTCTCTTATTTTCTGTGTTTATTCCATCTTTCATTGTGTAAAACTGAGAATATGAGTGTTAAATAGCAGCCAAAAGTTTTGAGTGATCAATGTCAGACTATGCAACAAAACAAGACCCTCTCAAACCAATGGTCTCTAAACTCATATCATGTCCATGTCACGACCCCAAGGGGCGAAATCCCTGATGTCCAGCATCAGTCCAACTGCATCAACACACCTGGCCTCAGTTGACCTCAGTTGACCTCAGTTGGCCTCAGTTGACCTCAGCTGACCTTAGTTGAGCAACTGAACAGCTCCCAGTCCTATAAAAAGGCTGAAGTCATGTCACTGGTTTGTGGCTTATTGATCAGCATTTTACTACTTTCCTGTGGCTTCCCTCATGATATTTGTTTACCAAGCTGTTTCCCAACTTCTGTTCCACTGTGTTTCTGCTCCAGTCCTTTGTGATTCTGACAACATCTCGTGTTCCATCTCCGTTCAAATCCAGTCTCAGTGTATTCGTGTCGTACACCTAAAACTATTTAATTTACTGTAAGAAGAGCCCGTGTGTCTCTTTCTTCTGTGTTCATTGTGTTACTATTGCACTTAATTTCTCTACACTTGTGTATAGACTCTGCTACTGAGATCATCGCACCTGTGTCTGTGTCCATTTCACGTCCAGATGTTGCGGGGCCCAGTTTTGAATTTCTAATTTTGTTAATGACCTCAAGATTTCAGAAGATAAATCAAATTAATTTTCAGTATTGATGGACATTGTATGCAGTTCTACAGTTTTAACTCTCTTCTTCAATCCACTTATAACTACCTACAATGTCTGTAACTGAGAGTACATGGTACTGACTGCGATTCACTGCGATTAAGACATGTTACCAGATGATGGAGCTGTGGCACATTGATAAAAAGTGGGACATGAGAGGAAGGTCTAGGATGTAACTTGTGTCATGCTTGCAGGCAGGAACAAAGGCGACGTACCCAATTGCAGGTGCACCGCTTATTGCAAAGCGTGGGCAGACAAGGGGCAGGTGAAATAACGAAATCAAAGGACAGGCACCAGGTCAACGTGGAGCAACCGTCGTTCGGAGGAAAATCCAAAGTCGTGGTCCAGAAACAAAGCTGTGGGTCGGGATATCAGGGAGACGTAGGCACAGGGTAAGGAGACACGGAAACAAGGACACCGGGGAACTTGCAGGAATGAAAGGAATATGAGAATAATAAATACATTTAAATTTACATTTATTCATTTAGTAGACACTTTTCTCTAAAGCGACGTACATCTCGGCGAAAATACAATTTGTGCATAACATTATGAAAAAGAGAGACAGAGTTGCAGACATGTGATTCTTAAGTAACCTTTGTTTTTTTCCAGTTTATGTTCTTATGTTCATTGCACAAGTATGTGCACAAAACTCAGCACAGAATACTCCTGATCTCTCACACACACACACACACTTTCGAAACTGCTTGTCCCATACTGGGTCACAGGGAACCGGTGCCTAACCCAGCAACAGAGGGCGTAAGGCCGGAGGGAGAGGGGACACACCCAGGATGGGATGCCAGTCCGTCACAAGGCACCCCAAGCAGGACTCGAACCCCAGACCCAGCGGAGAGCAGGACCTGGTCCAACCCACTGCACCCTCCCTAATCCTGATCAACTTCCCACAATTTTTTTTTAAAGGTACACAAACATTTATGTACAATACAAAACAGGAGTAGAGGTTGTGTAAAGGCTTATCTGGGAATTATCATAAAGTTATGGTGCATGAACATTTACACCATACATGAGCCTGAGAGATCATGGGCGAAGTGCGTCCAGAAGAGGTGAGTTTTCAGACCCTTCTTAAATGTGGACAGAGATTCAGCAGTTCTGAGTGAGAGGGGGAGGTCGTTCCACCACAATGGAGCCAGAACGGAAAACCTCATTGTTTTACCTTTTGTACGCGGGACCACCAAGCGGGGAGATGTGGAAGAGTGTAGCAGTTCCCTCCATCACAGACATTTGCACCACGTTCTGCATCCGCAAAGCCGCTAGCATTGTGGATGAACCCACACACCCCTCACAAACTCTTCACTCTCCTGCCATCTGGATAAAGGTACCGAAGCACTTGGACCCTCACGGCCAGACGGCGTAACAGTTTCTTCCCCCAAATTGTCAGACTCTTCAATATCCAGGGACTGGACTGACACCAACCCACACACACACACACACACACACACACACACACACCTGTACTCAACTGAACACCATTCTATCCGTTTGTAATTTTTCTGCAATAATGTTAACATTTTTACAGCATGTATTATGATACTGTAATTTAATGTCTTCTATGGCATGGTGGCACGGCGGGTTTGGTTGGTGTTTGTTGTGTGGTGGGTCTGGGGTTCAAGCCCTGCTTGGGGTGTCTTGTGACAGACTGGTGTACCGTCCTGGGTGTGTTCCCTCCCCCTTTGGCTTTGTGCACTGCGTTGCTGGGTGGGCACCGGCTTGCCACAACCCAGCTTGGGACAAGAGGCTTCAGCTACTGTGTGTGTGTGTGTGTGTGTATATACTATACCACTTATATATGGTTGAAATGACAGTCTTGACATTGACTTATATTTTATCATGAAATATTCAAAGACTCAAAGACATTTTATCATTGTAATTCTTTTGTGCCTTTGAATCCAACTCAGTGTGTGCAGAGTTCTCATGTTCTCCATGTGTTTGCAAAGGTTTAATCTGAGCACCCTGGTTTCTTCCCACATTTGACACACACACACACACACACACACACACACACACACACACACTTTCAGAACCGCTTGTCCCATATGGGGTCGCGGGGAACCGGAGCCTACCCGGCAACACAGGGCGCAAGGCCGGAGGGGGAGGGGACACACCCAGGACGGGACGCCAGTCCGTCGCAAGGCACCCCAAGCGGGACTCGAACCCCAGACCCACCAGAGAGCAGGACTGCGGTCCAACCCACTGCGCTACCGCACCCCCTTCAGAAGAACAGCGTTTCTTCATTCGGTCTCATCAACACCGGTGTCCTGGATCACAGCAGAACTCTCGGTGGATGGAAATCTGAATGGCATTTGCATTTCAGTTTATTTTTTCTCTGTGCTTCAACTGCAGAATTGTAACTACATGACTAAGTATGAGGCAGCACAGCGGTGCAGTACACCTGAGCTAGAGTTCTCATGTTCTCCATGTGTTTGCAAAGGTTTAATCTCCTGGTTTCTTCCCCAATCTGACACGCTGTTCAGAAGAACAGGGTTATTTCATTCTTGGTCTACTGTATTTCTCACACATCTTATATAATATGTTACAATAACCCTGTTCAGCAGTGTTTCGGGCCGCGATCCATGTTACGTATTCTGAACACTAACCAGGGTATCACTGTGTTACTGTCTGGGCGTCTCAGCTTTACCGTGACGTTGTACAGCGTAACACAGTGGACAAATTGCAGGTCCGTTCCGTATCAGCCAATGTGTAGCAGAAGGAGTACATTCAGAACAGGTAAGTTATTAAACACAGCAGGTTACACAGTATATATGTATTTTCTGATATTATAAATAACTTGCAATCCTTTCATGAACACACAAATATCATGCTGTCAGAAACCACTCAGGCTGTAGTTGTCATGAACCCAAGTGCACAATTTTCTCAGCCTTTGATAAAGTGAACTGGTGACAAGTGAGTTCATGGACAAAAACACAAGATGAACACTGAGGGTTTGGAGATGCTGGACACAGACAAGGATGGAACAAATACTGGAGACATTGTTCTCTTGAGAGACGGGGGAACAGGGGCCTCTATTCGGGTTCTGCCAGGAGGGTGTTGGTGCTCCTTATATCTGTACTGTTCTCAGGTGCAGGTGTTTGGGTCTGGACCCTCTCAGGGGATGCGACACATCAGCTGTAAATAGAAATGACAAGTCAGCAGTGTTATGGCTTCCCAAGGAAATCATAGTAAAGTTCACGCAAGGAGCTGCTCGAGCTCTACTGTGTTGTATTATATTAGACTGTTGCACTGAAGCAAAAACTCTGCCTTGATGTTTAAAAAGTTGTCATGTTTTCTCATTTTCTCTACCTGCATGATTTCCAAATATTGATTTTCTTTATTTACCAAAACTGGTTTGTAAAATTTACATATCTACACATACTGGCTGAAACCACTCGGCACAAGTCGGGTCGTGGCGAACCGGAATCTAACCTGGCAACCCAGGGCATAAGGCTGGGTGGGGGGCACACCCAGGACGGGACACCAGTCTGCCGCAAGGCACCTCAAGTGGGACTAAAACCCAAAACACCCCAGAGAGTGAGATCTGGTCAAGCCCACAGCTCCGCTGCACTGCGACACCCTCCAATTTGAACCTATGGAAATAATGAGATTTTTATAATGTAGTTTATTAATAAACATAAGGTTACTTCAGTACTGGAAGGGTTTTAATTATTTTTTCAGACACAGAGTAATCTATGACACAATGTAAAATGTGCAGTGACAATGTGAACAGCAGCACAGAATTAACTTTTTTTTTCCCAAACAGACATTTAGTGTAATAAATGAAGTGAAATGAACACCTCTTTGATCCCCCACCACAAAAAGATAGAAAAACCAAGGGAGTGAAAAGCAAGAACAACACAATCTATAAGTTCTACATCACCAATCTCAACCCCCCCCCCCGCATCTCCTTGCACTGACATGTATCCATTTATCAGATGCTTTTCTCCAAAGCGACTTCCAGTGAACTCTATGTAGCGTTATCAGCCCACACACCTTGTTCACCTCAGTGACTTACACTGCTAGATACACTACACTCACTGGGTCACTCATCCATACATCAGTGGAACACACACCCTCTCTCTGTCACTCACACACTATGGGTGAACCTAAACAGCATGTCTTTGGACTGTGGGAGGAAACAAGAGCACCCAAAGGAACCCCACACAGAACACCTACAGTACATGCAACTCCACAGAGACTGAGCAGGGATCGAACCCATGTCCTCTCACACCATTCAGACACTGTGAGGAAGCAGCACTACTCACGGTACCACTGTGTTGTCCATCTACTCAAAGTGACTTCCTGTAGCTGCTTGGATGAAACTCAACACTCTGGTCTGTTGTAGACTGATGCTCTCTTCTGCAATACAGAATCCTGCTGAAGATACTTCCAAGTCTCCTGGTCTTCTCTGCAAATTCCCAACAGTTCACAGTCTACAAATCCATTAATGGATCTGATCCCTGTAATCTGATAACTCGCTACACCCCAACCAGACTGGTACACTCCTCCACCTCTGTTCACTTAGTGGTCCCACACACAAAAGGTCCAAAATCAAAAGCACAAAGGTTTAAGGTTCTGACACCCATATGGTGGAATGACCTCCCCCTTGCACTCAGAACTGCTGAATCTCTGTCTACATTTAAGAAGAGTCTCAAAACACACCTCTTTCAGATTCATTTCTCTCCCGATCTTGTAAGTGTTTGATAAATGTATACATGTTTGTTTTATTTAATCATTTTTAAGAACAATTTGTTTAATAATGAGCCTTTATGCAACTACTAGTGTAATGTGCACTGATTTATACTGTCGTATGTGACACATTGACTGAACTCAACAATCACATGTCGGTATCCAAAATTCTCCTTCTCTTACTGTAATGAACTTTCTGTATTGTTCTATGAGTTGTATTTAGTTTTGGAGAAAAGTTTCTGGTAAATTAATCAATGTGACTGTAAATGGAAATAAAACACAGACAGACAGAGAAGTGAGTCCTACAGCCACCTTATCATGTCGTTTCTGAAAACATCAAGGTTGTGTTCACACCAGTCACATGTGTATCAGTGTGTGTTATATGTATTTGCATAGAGAAGCACTTTGCATGGGCAGCACATGCTTCAGTGCTCTGGGACTGTTTATAGTCCTCAGAGTTGGACACTTCATGACTGACAGCTGTCCTTCATGGGAGTAAAACTCAAAACAACAATGATGAGTTCTATCAGTGTCTTCATCTCTGCACTTATGCTTCTGCTCTGTATCCAAGGTAAGGTTTAAAAAAAAATTCTTCAGATATGCTTCAAAATGTTTGCTGTGTGTGGATTTTACACAAAATCCAATTTATGAAATCATGTTAAAAAACACAATAATCTGGTCATATGTTCATTATTACACTTTTCCTTTCAGAATCCAAAGGACAAATAACTGTGACTCAAAGTCCTGCAGTGAAAGCTGTTCTACCAGGACAGACAGTCAGTATGAGCTGTAAAACCAGTACTGCTGTGTATAACAACAACTATTTAGCCTGGTACCTACAGAAACCTGGAGAAGCTCTTAAACCCCTCATCAGATATGCTACTTCTCGTCAGTCTGGGACTCCAGATCGATTCAGTGGCAGTGGATCTGGGTCTGACTTCACTCTGACCATCAGTGGAGTCCAGGCTGAAGATGCAGGACATTATTACTGTCACAGTTGGCACTACCCTAATAATGTCTGGGTGGCCACACAGTGTTACAGAGCCGTACAAAAACCTCCTCAGTCACACTTTACAGTTACTGCACTGCTGGGCTTGAAGAGGAAGGAAATAAGGGGACAGTTTGCAGACAGTTATCCAGCAAAAGTGCTTTATTTGAACGTTACTAACAAAATTGATGACATGAAAATTTCAAGATTTTCCAGCCATATTTCTTAAGAAAATTTGTTTTACTCTTTTGTAATACGTTTCAGTCATAAGCCGCTGTCAATCCACCATAGGAATCAAGTACCCTGACATGTTCATCTCACACCTCATTACTACCTATTTTTATGTGGACAGATTATATTTTTGATGCCATTTTCAGCCCCATTCACTGGTTAATATTGTAATATTGTAATATTCAACCCCAGTTCCAGAAATATTGGGACAGTTTGGAAAATGCTAATGAAAACAAAGAGAAGTGATTTGTAAATTTACTTTGAATCATATTCAAACAAAAACAGTATAAATACAAGGCATCTGATATTTTTTACTAATCAGTTGCATTGTTTCTTGAAGAAAAACTTTTTTTTTTTCTGAAATTGATGCCTGCAACACATTCCAGAAAAGTTGGGACAGGGGAAGTTTAGGACTAGTAATGATGTGACAAGTTGAAATAACAAGGTGATGTGAAACAGGTGATGTTAAAGAGGTGCAGTAATTGTGATACAGTCTATAAGGAGCGTCCAAAAAAGCCAGAGTCCTTCGAGAGCAACGATGGGTGGAGGTTTGGAAAAAAGATGTGTCAGTGAATAATCCAGCACTTTCAGAACAATGTTCCCCAACGACAAATCGGTACGATTTTGGGCATTTCGCCCTCTGTAGTGCAAAATATAATGAAAAGATTCGAGGAATCTGGTCAAATCTCGGTGCGTCAAGGAAAAGGCCGAAAACCACTTCTGAATGCGCGTGATCTCCGATCCCTCGGACATCACTGTTTAAATAATCGTGATGCGTCTAGTGGATATCATGACACAGGCTCGGGAATACTGCGGTAAACCTTTGTCAGTCACCAATATTCACTGCTGTATCTTCAGCTTCAAGTTAAGGCTTTACTATGCAAAGCAGAAGCCAAACATCAACACTGTGCAGATGCGCCACCGACTTCTCCGGGCTCGGTGTCATCTGAGATGGACAGTAGCGCAGTGAAATTGTGTTCTGTGGGCCGACAAGTCAACATTTCAAATAGTATTTGGAAAAAACAGCCATCGTGTTCAGCCGTTGTGTGGAGAGTGTTTGGAGTATAAAGTTTGTGCACATTTCCTAGACAGTCACTGCATTTTATGAGCTACTGCAAGTGTGACTGCTGAGCAAAGACACACATCAGGGCTCTTTATGTGTCACAGCATCCTAAAATGTCCCTCCACAGCGGAAAGCAACAGAAGACTGAGGATCAAATGGCTCTTCAGATCATTTTCACATGAGAACAGTTGAGAACAATGTGTTGGTAATGAATGTCAAATTGAAGACAGGAATAAGAACTGTACTGGAGCCAGATGTGTGGAAAACACTCTTAGGAGTGTGTTTGGGGGATGAGAATTACTGAAACTGGGAATTATAAGGCGAACTAGAAATGCTCTTCTCTGAAACAATAATAGCGAAACAACATGTCGAAAAACTAAAATGTAATATCCACTTCTGGAGAAGGGTGAAAAGAGGTGGACTTTTGCACTCCATCCTCAGCAGCTTCTAGAACTGTGCCATCGAGAGCATCCTGACATGAGGCATCACTGTTGTCCAGGTTCACCCCAAAGTACTTCTCTGTGTGTCCTCACAACCTCCACCTTCACTCCATCAGGTCTTTCCAGGCACAACGAACCCGGATGAGGCCAATGAGTGTGGTGTCGTCTGCAAACTTCAGGAGTTTGACAGAGGGGTCTTTTGCGGTGCAGTCGTTGGTGTAAAAGGGGTCAAAACCCAGAAGAAACCCTTCACCAACCTTCCTAACTGCACTACTTCCACACCATCTGAAGAAAGTAAAAAACAAACAACCAGAGAGGTGTACAAGCAGAGGAGTACCAGCAATAAAAAGATGGAGAGGAAGAACTATAAAAATCATATGAGAACAGGTTTGTTAATCAATGAGAAAGCTCTCCAGTGGTATCTTCTCAAGATCTGGGAATCCCTGCCTTTCCTGGTCCAGTGAATCAGGTCCATCACTTCTTGAATGGTAGTTTTGACTCTAAATCCAAAACGGAATGAACACTCCTGTGGACAGATCAGACAGGAATCAGAACTGTCCTGGAATAAAATGTGTGGCGAACTCTCAGAGGAGTGTGTGTGTTGGGGGGCACATGAATTGCTAAAACTGGCACTTTAAAGCAGGGGCGTAGGCAGAACTTTTTTCTGGGGTGGCCAGGTAAGACCCAGTGATTTCATTGGGGTGGCCAAAAAAAAAAAATCACAACTGACTGTGACATGCTGTACCAAAAGCAAATTCTACAGGCAGAAATTCTATAAATTCCTCAGAATTTTTTTATTACAAATGTATACAAGAAATTACAGTGACACTATTTAGAAATGTCTGTAAAAACATTATAATGTCATTTAATACAATCCTTATTCTACATTATTTGTATATTTAGATGCTAATTATGCAAATTGGGTATTGGAAATTATTTTTTACGTTTGCAGATACAACTTATGTAACCTACATAGCTGGTGGGCAACGACTGACTATATGAGTGTTTTTGCTCATCTCTGATTCTGGTCTGATGTGTGTTGTGTCTATAGAGCTTCTCCACAAGCTCCTCTCGGACTGTATCTGTGCTTCCTCCTTGTCTCTTTGAGCAGCACACATTTCCCTGCTTCTTCTTCCCTCTCTGTACCATTCATTTCCCTGCCTCTTTGTCATTTTCAGTTGTACTGCTACTAGTCCTGAGTCTGTAAAAAAGGAAAGTATCATCCTATCTTCCCCTGCTTTCCTTTTCATGCTCTAGACAAACACACGTATCAAGAAACACTTTCATTATTATTAAATTGAATGGCTACTTACAAAAAACAGTGACAGACTCATCATCATGTCTTGCTGCTCTCTCTCTGCACCCCGACTTGGAGGAGGACCTGCACCCTCTTCCTCCTTTTGCCTGCTTCCCGTCGTACAGACGCACGTGCTGCATGTGAGACATGGAGTGCACCTGCATCCCTGTCAGTCAGTCAGTCAGTCCATCCGCCCACCTGTCCGTCAGTCCATCCCTTCTAAATGTAAGCGTATCATGTGGTAACGTTTATGTTGTAACTATTTTTAAAAATTAGTTACTAGCAGCTGCAGTAACTTTAGCTAACATTAGCTAAGTTATGCGATATTAAGATAATATTTGTTTCTTATGAGGAAACATCGCAGTACCTCAAATTTTCACAAAATGATAGTGAAATTTAGGTAAACAACACAGATTTTACTCTCCTGATCACCGCATCCTCTTGCAATGCCCTCGGCTGCAGTAACAAAACTGAATTTTCCCACTCCTATACACAGAGGTTTGTGGCATGCAGGCGGTTCGCAGCTCTTACATTTACATTTATTCACAAAGCGACTTACAACAGATACTATGTAGTGTTACTAGTCCACACACCTTATTCACCAAGGTGACCACACTACCAGATACACCACTTACAAGGGGTTACTCATGCATGCATCAGTGAAACACACTATGAGGGAACCTGAACAGCATGTCTTTGGACTGTGGGAGGAAACCAGAGCACCCAGAGGAAACAGACACAGGGAGATTATGCAAACTCCACACAGACTGAGCAGGGATCAAACCACGTTCTCTCATACCGCCCAGGCAGTATGAGACAGCAGCACTACTCGCTGTGCCACTGTGCCACCGTGCCGCCTCTTCAGCTTAACAGTGCCACACGGAACTCTATGTGCGTCATACAAGTTTGAGGGGTGAGAAAAGGTCACCTGTCTGTGTGGTCAGAGTGCTTTGCACAGGGGTGGCCGGAGGGGTGGCTGAGTTTCAGTCAGGGGTGACACTGGCCCCCCACGGCCACCACGTAGCCACGCCCCTGCTTTAAAGGCAAACTAGAAATGCCCTTCTCTGAAAGGATAATAATTGAACACAATGTGTCGAAAAGCTAGACTGCAATATCCACTTCTGGAGAAGGGTGAAAAGAGCTGGACTTTTGCCCTCCATCCTCAGAAGTTTCTAGAACTGTGCCATCAAGAGTATCCTGACATGAGGTATCACTGTTGTCCAGGTTCACCCTAAGGTCCTTATATGTGTGTCCCTGCAACCTCCACCTTCACTCCATCAGTTCTTTCCAGGCACAACGAACCCTTGACCCTCCTGAAGTCCACCATCATCTCCTTGGTCTGTCCAGTGTTGAGCTGCAGCTGGTTCAGTTTACACCACTCAAAAAAGTCCTTCACTGCATTCCTGTACCTGTCATCCTGCCCCTCCCTGATGCACCAAACAATCTCTGTGCCGTCTGAGAATTTCTGGTAGTAAGCTCTGTTCAGCAGGTAGATGATGGTGTCCTCCACTCCAGTGTGGTCCTGCTATGCAAACTGGAGGGGACAAGTGCAGTGCTGACCAGGGGTTTTGAGGTGTCCAAGGAGCAGCCTGTCAAGGGTTTTCATGATACATCAACTCAGAACTACTGGCTGGTGCTCATTCAGGTCTGCTGGATGACCTTACTTGTGGGCAGGTTCCAGGCAAGATCTTTTCCTCATCTTTGGGACACTTACCAGGCTCAGACCGCATGATGGAGCCAGAGGACAACTAACTGGTTTTAGAATAAGAGAGAAGCAGGGGTTTGAAAGGCCTCTGCTACATGCAGCCAGAATGGTTTTCTTCTTTCCACTTCGATGGTATAAGTGGTCACTGAAGGAGATGACTTGGGAGGTCAACTTCTCCGCTCATCCAGCAAATATCCAGACCATATGGATACGTAGACACAAGATGTCCTCACCTGAGAGTTAAACACAGGTAGTGCAACTCTGCAAAAGCGTAGAAAACACTGATAAACTACAGGATTTGAACAGAGGACCTCTTAAATTCCAAACAAGACCCTGATACCCTGACCAACAATACAACCTTCCTTTTCGGCCTCTTCTTGTTATTTCCCCAAACCTGTACTTTTACAAACATAACCATTAGTTACTTCACTTACTGGACAGAGACAGTAGAAGGATTTGCTCTGCCTGCCTGTTCTTTTTCCTGAGACTCAGGGTACAGACTATCTGACCTTTTGGTGAAACGGTTGTATGACTGGCTTTGGATCAGAAGGTTGTGTGTTCCAATCTCAACTCCTCTATCTCCTTGCACTGACATGTATCCATTTACCAGATGCTTTTCTCCAAAGTTACTGCCAATGAACTCTATGTAGTGTTATCACCCCACACACCTTATTCATCAAGGTGATTCACACTGCTAGATACACTACTTACAATGGCTCACTCATCCATACATCAGGAAAACACACATACTCTTTTTGTCACTTACACACTATGGGGGAAACCTGAACAACATGTCTTTGGACTGTGGGAGGAAACAAGAGCACCCAAAGGAAGCCCACACAGAACACCTACAGTACACGCAATTCCACAGAGACCGAGCAGGGATCAAACCCATGTCCTCTCACACCATTCAGACACTCAGACAGCAGCACTACTCACTGTACCACTGTGTTGTCCACATACTGAAAGTGATGTCCTGTAGCAGCCTGTATTAAATTCAACACTGTGGTCACAGTCTACAAAACCATCAATGGATCTGCTCCCCGATATCTACAGGACCTGATCACTCACTACACCTCAGGCAGACTGGTTCACTCCTCCACCTCTGTTCACTTAGTGGTCCCATAAACAAAAAGTCCAAAATCAGAAGCACAAAGGTTTTCGGTTCTGACTCTGATGTGGTGGAATGATCTCCCCCTCACACTCAGAACTGCTGAATCTCTGTCTACTTTTAAGAAGGGTCTCAAAACTCCCCTCTTTCAGACTCACTTATCCCATGATCTTGTGTTTGATAAATTAGTACATGTTTGTTATATTTAATCATTTTTAATAAGAATCTGTTTAATGCTGACCATTATGCAACTACTCGTGTAATGTACACTGATTTATACCGTGGTACGTGACACATTGACTGAACTCAATAATCACATGTCTGGATCCAAAATTCTCCTTCTGATACTGTAATGAACTTTTTGTATTGTTCTCTGAGCTGTATGTAGATTTGGAGAAAAGTATCTGCTAAATTAATCAATGTCACTGTAAATGCAAAGAAAACATAGACAGAAAGACAGATAGGTGGTTCCTACAGCCACCTTATCATGTCGTTTCTGAAAACATCAAGGTTGTGTTCACACCAGCCACATGTGTATCAGTGTGTGTTACATGTATTTGCATAGAGAAGCACTTTGCATGGGCAGCACATGCTTCAGTGCTCTGGGACTCTTTATAGTCCTCAGAGTTGGACACTTCATCACTGACAGCTGTCCTTCATAGGAGTAAAACTCAAAACAACAATGATGACTTCTATCAGTGTCTTCATCTCTGCACTTATGCTTCTGCTCTGTATCCAAGGTAAGGTTTAAAAAAAAAATTCTTCAGATATGCTTCAAAATGTTTGCTGTGTGTGGATTTTACACAAAATCCAATTTATGAAATCATGTTAAAAAACATAATAATCTGGTCATATGTTCATTATTACACTTTTCCTTTCAGAATCCAAAGGACAAATAACTGTGACTCAGAGTCCTGCAGTGAAAGCTGTTCAACCAGGACAGACAGTCAGTATGAGCTGTAAAACCAGTACTGCTGTGTACAGCAACAAAGCATTATACTGGTACCTACAGAAACCTGGAGAAGCTCCTAAACTCCTCATCTATGTTGCTACTAACCGTCAGTCTGGGATTCCACATCGATTCAGTGGCAGTGGATCTGGGTCTGACTTCACTCTGACCATCAGTGGAGTCCAGGCTGAAGATGCAGGACATTATTACTGTCAGAGTTTCCATGTAATCAGTAGTATCTGGGTGTTCACACAGTGTTATAGAGCCGTACAAAAACCTCCTCAGTCACACTTTACAGTTACTGCACTGCTGCACCTGGGACCACCTGCAGCTGCTGAGGAGGAAAGTGGTTTAAAACATTTCATGATTATTGTACTCAACATAATTATGTTTAGAGAAATTCGTGATCTGTACTTTAATAGTCTCTTTCTACCCTGAATTCAACCATTAGTCTGCCTGCCATAAATGAACACATGGCAGTTTATATTTAAAAATTTATGGAAATATGGACTCTGCACAATTTGAAAACTAACATTTCAGGACTGATCATAACCTTTTCCAGAACACCACAGTCCTGCATTAGGGCAACTTGTTATTAATGATGAAATGAATGTATTTAATTATAAAATAAATTGATGCATAAACTATTTTTATTCAAAATGTAAAGTATTGGCGTACTGCATACATACATACTTCATACATTTTTAAAACACCGTAGACATGGCGTTGGCACGAGGCAACGTGTTGATTGCTTCTCCTCGCAGTCTTCTTAGTTTAGTGTATATTATTTTGCTTGTGTCACTGTCCTTCCAGCCAATTTATTCTCTTATTACTTATGACCGCCAAACACTTCTGCAAATACATGAAACAGTGCGATGAGATGCAATTCTTAGCGTTAGAGAGCTGAACTCGCTACCTTCGCTCTGCCGCGAACAGCATCATGACCGCGACCCTCCTGGGACCACTCAGAAGACGCGAGCTCGGAAACGGGGCCGCAGGGCTGGCGTGCAGGTGAGAGCGAAACGCCGCAGACTACGACCTCCGATGCCCAGCATTTTCCTGTCCAACGTTCAGTCTCTGGACAACAAACTGGACGATCTCATAGGGCGACTTAAATTCCGAAGAGATTTATGGAACTGCTGTATTACTGTTACTGCTGTTACCATTATTTATTGCTATTGCTGTTGCACTACTCACTGTCATTGTCACTGTTTTGTTTGTACAGTATTTCTATTGTCTCTGTCCTTGTCCATAGTCTGTGGAGAAGCATTCAGGAAGAATTTCACGATACATGTACATGGTACTGTATCTATGACAATAAACAATAAACTTAAACTTTTGTGCTTTACGGAGACGTGGCTCACCGCCAGCACACCGGACCATGCAGTCCAGCCTGAGGGCTTCTCAATCTACCACGCGGATAGAACTGGTTCATCGGGGAAAAAGAGAGGAGGGAGCCTATGCTTTCTTATTAACAACGCATGGTGTGTGAATGTGGAAGTGATTGCACAGAACTGCACTGCAGACCTTGAATATCTTCTGATCAAATGCCGACCGTTCTACCTGCCCAGGGAGTTCTCGGCTGTGCTCATGGCCGCAGTTTACATCCCACCCCAAGGGAACACACACAGCGCTCCGAATGAACTGCACCACGTCGTCACTAGGTATGAGAACAAGCACCCAGATGGACTGTTCATTATCTCTGGGGACTTGAACCAAGCCGATTTCAGGAATGTATACCCCAAGTATCATCAGCACATCTCCTGCCCCACCAGAGGCTCAAACACCCTCGACCACTGCTACACTTCACACAAAGGTGCGTACTGCTCTCTGCTGTGTCCGCACCTCGGGCAGTCAGATCACGCCTCGATTCTGCTGCTCCCGGTCTACAAGCAGAAACTGAAGCGAGAGGAACCTGTGACACGCACTGTACAGCGCTGGACACCAGAAGCGGAGGAAAGGCTCCAGGACTGCTTCGACTCCGTGGACTGGGACGTGTTCAGAAACTCATCCTCCAACCTAGACGAGTATGCCACAGTGGTCACGGACTTCATCGGGTTCCGTGTAAATGTCTGCATACCACATGAAACAGTCCGCTTATTCCCCAACCAGAAACCGTGGATTACCACCAAAATCCAAAATAAGATTCGCTCGGGAACTTGCACGTTTCAGTGCGGAGACACGGACGCGTACAAGAAGAGCGAGTACGAGCTCCGCAAAGCCATCGCCGGCGCGAAACGGGAATATAGCAGGGATGGTGGAATCAGAGTTTAACTGCACTCAAGATGCGCGTAGGCTGTGGCGGGGAATCCAAACATTAACGGATTATAAACCACAAAGGCGGTCATTGACAGGTGCCGCTGCGTCTCTCCCAGATGAACTGAATGCGTTTTATGGCCACTTTGAGTTCGAGCACAAAGACCCCCCCCCCGCTGCGCATCCCCACAGTACACGATAACGCCAGTCTCACAGTCTCTGTGGCACAGGTGAGAAAAACTTTTAGCCGAGTCAACATCCGCAAAGCTGCTGGTCCGGACGGAATTTCAGGGCGAGTTTTAAAAACATGCAGTGAGCAACTGGCTGCTGTCTTCACGGACATATTTAACACCTCCTTAAAAAGCTCAACTGTACCCACTTGTTTCAAAAACACCACCATCATCTCCGTTCCCAAGAAGAAAAAAGTGAGCTGCTTTAATAACTATCGCCCAATGGCACTGACCCCCATTGCAATAAAATGCTTTGAGAGACTGGTGCTGGGACACATTAAGGACACCATCCCAGACCCTCTGGACCCACTGCAGTTTGTCTACCTCCACAAGAGATCCACTGAAGATGCGATATCACACACGCTCCACGCCATTCTGTCTCACCTGGATAATAAAAACTGCTATGCAAGGCTATTGTTTGTAGACTATAGCTCAGCATTTGACATTGTCATCCCAACCAAGCTGCATTGTGCAATTGGATCCTGGATTTCCTCACCAACAGAGCCCAGCATGTGCGGATTGGCAGTATAACTCCTTCCCACTGATCCTCAACACTGGCACTCCACAGGGAAGTGTCCTGAGCCCAGTGCTATACTCCCTGTTTACACATGACTGTGTGGCCAAGCACAGCTTCAACACTATCATAAAGTTTACTGACGATACCACCATTGTGGGTCTGATCACCAACAACAATGAGACAGCCTACAGAGAGGAGGTGAGGCTCCTGGCAGAGTGGTGCCAGGACAACAACCTGTCTCTCATTGTCAGTAAAATTAAGGAGCTGGTGATTGACTTCAGGAAACAGGATACGGTTCAGGCACCCATCTACGTAGGAGGGGACATGGTAGAGAGGGTTAACAGCTTCAAATTCCTCGGGGTCACCCTCACTGCCAAACTCACATGGACTGAGCACACAGCATCGACTATCAAAAAGTCCCATCGACGCCTTCGCTTCCTCAGGCGTCTGAAGAAAGCCAGGATGTACACTACAGTGCTCACCACTTTCTACAGGTGTGCTGTGGAGTCCGTCCTCACAGGGTGTATTGCATCCTGGGGTTGCAGCTGCTCCATACAGGACAAGAAAGCCCTACAGAGGGTGGTCAAAACGGCTCAGGAAATCATCGGCGCGCAGCTACCAGCAGTCCAGGACACCTACACCACACGCTGCCTCAGAAAGACGATGCGCATCATGAGAGACCATAGTCACCCCACACGGGCACTCTTCTCTTCCCTGCCATCTGCAAAATGGCTTAAGTCTATTCAAACCCGCACCGCTAGGTACAGGAACAGCTTTTACCCCACTGCTGCAAGAGTATACAACACTAACCAATGTGCCACGTTTAGTAACTAGAGTTGGTCTGCTCCTCCCAAGCACATCGGTAAATTACACTGTTGCATTCTTATTCTCATTCTCTTGTTCTGAGTTCTCTGGCTGTCAGCTGGTATTACTGTTACTACTATTACCATTATTGCTATTGCTGTTGCACTAACTGTCATTTACATTGTTTTGTTTGTCATTGTGGGGTGTGGTGGCGCAGTGGGTTGAACCACAGTCCTGCTCTCCGGTGGGTCTGGGGTTTGAGTCCCACTTGGGGTGCCTTGTGACGAACTGGCGTCCCGTCCTGGGTGTGTCCCCTCCCCCTCCAGCCTTATGCCCTGTGTTACCGGGTAGGCTCCGGTTCCCTGTGACCCCGTATGGGACGAGCGGTTCTGTAAATGTGTGTGTGTAATATTTCTATTGTCTCTTTCCTTGTCTATGGTCTGTGGAGAAGCATTCAGGAAGATTTTCATGATACATGTACATGGTACTTGTATCTATGACCTTGAACTTGATACATAAAAATATATTTTTGTTAGTTTTTTATGAATCTCAGGTAACATTTTTCATGAGTTTTCATCAATGTTGATAATGTGAACCCCTCAGGAATTCACATAATGATGTGATTTCACACAACACATTATATGAGGAACAGGCAAAAATCCACATGAGAGCGTCCTCAATGTTCTGCTTTCTCCCAGAGAGTTCAAAACACTCCAAAATCCTGAAAATATCACCTGCAATAAAACACACTGATAGAATTTGTACAGAAATGTATTTCAAGCACTCAGTCTAGACACTGTTTTTGTCAATATCTCTGATTGTTCAGTTTCATCAACTACATGAAATTTGATCAAATTTGTGAAGGAAGAAGAACAAGAAGAGCTAAGAATTAAACTTATTGTGTACAGAGTCAAACAGAGCAGATAAATCCAACACTCTGGTGTGTTTATTCATTCAGCCCAAATTTAAGATTTCATTTAACAGAAGAGTGACTGAGTATTTATTTCCTCTTGACAATTTTTCAAAGCATTTATTGTAGTTCATCATGTTGATCTTTTTTGTCATTATAAATGAATGCATCATTTAAACATCCAGACTTGGGTTTGGGAGCATGACAATCCTGTAGTTCAGGTGTCGACCAAAACTATAAAATATATCTCCATCTCTTTCTGGACAGTCATTCATACAGTAAACTTCACATTTAAATAACACAACTAACGTGTTCAGTGTCCGTTGGAGAAGAAACACTTATTCTGACTTGAGGAAACAGCACAGCTAACACTCCAATAGAGTGGGATCTACACACTTCAGCAACTAACAATAAATAAGAGAAAGAGACAGCTGATAGTGCCATGGTTAGAACTGCTGTCTTTAGACCCACAGGTTTCAGGTTTGAATCTCATCTCCAGCTGTAGAACTCTAGTGCAAGTGACTTACCTTGAATTTCTCCAGTAAAATTTGTTTGCTGTATAAATGGGTAAATAATTGTAACCCTAACACTGTACTTCACCTTGGAGAAAAGTAGCAGCTAAATGAATAAATGCCAAAAGTATGGAAAACCACTTAATTTGACAACATGAACTCTGTACAGTTACTGAAACACTGCACCTCGGACCCCCTGCAGCTGCTGTGGGGGATGATCACTATTTTACAACCTGGAAAAACACTTGAAGAGAAACAATCATTACCTATCACTCACAGGCTGTAATAAGTGTTAGAAGGTGACTTACACTGCTAGATACACTACTTACAATGGGTCACTCATCCACACACTATGGGGGAACCTGAACAGCATGTCTTTGGACAGTGGGGGGAAACCAGAGCACCCAGTGGAAACCCACACAGACACAGGGAGAACATGCAAACGCCACACAGACTGAGCAGAGATCAAACCCACGTTCTCTCGTACCACCCAGGCGCCCTGAGACAGCAGTGCTACTCACTGTGCCATCATCATGTGCGATTTATACACCGACCTTGTGGCTCCATACATGCAGCTCCTTCTCAGTCCTTCTCCCTGCCCCTGTGCTGCACAAACAGCTCATCTGGACATTTGAGTGGCCTCTCTGCTGTCAGTCCACCATAAGAATCGAGTACCTTGACACGTTCATCTCACACCTTATTACTACGCGTCTTTAGGTGGACAGATTATATTTTATGATTTTACATTGACATTTAGCTGATGATTTTCTCCAAAGTAACTTACCATGTTACGCTACTTAAAATTATTTATGCAGCTGGGTCATTTTACTTACTGTTAGAAATTGGGTATTTTTGTACATAGATATGTGACACAGTGTAAAATGTGCAGTGACAATGTGAACAGCAGAACAGTCAGTAAACCTCCAGTTTTTTTTTTTTTTTCCATTTAGTGCAATAAAGTGAAATTAAATTGCTCCTTGACCACAAAGGGACAAAAACCCAGGAACTAAAAAAGCAAAACCAGCATAATCAACCAACTCAATACCATTAATCACAGCAAATTAAAAACAGAAAAAAAGACAGATCATACAGGTACTTATCAAAATGCTTTTGAACACACCGAAAATGTGTATCAGTGTGTGTTACATGTATTTGCATAGAGAAGCACTTTGCATGGGCAGCACATGCTTCAGTGCTCTGGGACTGTTTATAGTCCTCAGAGTTGGACACTTCATCACTGACAGCTGTCCTTCATGGGAGTAAAACTCAAAACAACGATGATGAGTTCTATCAGTGTCTTCATTTCTGCTCTTACGCTTCTGCTCTTCATGCAAGGTAAGTTTTAAAACAAAATTATTCCCATGCGTGTAAATATGTGTGCATTTAAAAATCCTTCTTATTAAAAGATATTTTTGAAAATTATGCAGTCTAAGATTCATTATTAAACTGTTATTTTCCTTTCAGAATCCAAAGGACAAATAACTGTGACTCAGAGTCCTGCAGTGAAAGCTGTTCTACCAGGACAGACAGTCAGTATGAGCTGTAAAACCAGTACTGCTGTTGATGACAACAACAATTTAAACTGGTACCTACAGAAACCTGGAGAAGCTCCTCAACTCCTCATCTATGGTGCTACTACCCGTCAGTCTGGGATTCCAGATCGATTCAGTGGCAGTGGATCTGGGTCTGACTTCACTCTGACCATCAGTGGAGTCCAGGCTGAAGATGCAGGAGATTATTACTGTCAGAGTTTTCACTACCCTAATAGCATCAATGTGTTCACACAGTGTTATGGAGCCATACAAAAACCTCCTCAGTCACACTGTACAGTTTCCCCACTGCTGCACCTGGGACCCCCTGCAAATACTGAGGACGAACGTGGTTTCAAGCATTTCATGGTTATTGTTTTTCATATTACTATGTTTATGAAACCTCTGTACTGGGTTACTTTCATTTTACCCTGAATTCAACAATAGATCTGTGAGCCTTACAATTACCACATGACAGTTTGTGTAGAAAAATGTATATGGACTGTGTTCATATTCAAAACCAACATACATTTCAGGATTGAGTGTAAAATTTTTCAAACTCCACAATCCTGCATTAGCATAACTGGTTATTGATAATTAAATGATATTTTTTTATATTATAAAATAGCCCTCATAATAATTACACACACATTTCAGAACCACTTGTCTCATACAGGGTCGCAGGGAACCGGAGCCTACCCGGTAACACAGGGCGTAAGGCCAGAAGGACAGGGGACACACCCAGAACAGGACGCCAGTCTGCTGCAAGGCACCCCAAGGGGGACTCGAACCCCAGACCCACCGGAGAAAAGGACCCGGTCCAACCCGCTGCGCCACCACGCCCCCATAATAATTACTTCTATTAAAAAAAAAAAATATGTAGGCGATATAATGTGAACCCCTCACATCAGGAATTTAATCAATAAGATGATTTAACAGAACACATTATGTGAGGAACAGGCAAATGTCATGACTGGCTCTGGAACTTAGCGGCAGACCCAAGTGCAGAGCGGTATACGTGGTGTCTTTGGGGAAATCCAAGAGAGGAGGTCAGAGAACAAGCGAATGGTCTTCGAGGTGCGAACGTCGTAACAGGGAGAATCCAAAAGGCAAGGTCGGTACACAGGCAAGAGGTCGATGATCATAAAGAGGCACAGGATCGTGGGAACAAGGGACGGTATCGGGGAAGGCGTTCGGGAACAGGAATTGGCTAGAAGGTCGCAAACGAGAAGGCTGAACAAGGTTCCGCATCAGCTGCTGGTCTGACGCAGCCTTTTATGCCCCAGTTTGCGTTGCGTCCCAGGAGGTGTTCTGTGTCGGCTCGGAGGTGTGGGCATGGCAGTACCCCCCCTGAGGGGCGGCCCCAAACACCCGAGGGCGACCAGGGGAACAGCCTCGAGGCCGGGGTGCGGGCCAATTCGGATGATTTCTGTGGAAGTCGGCGATGAGGCTCGGATCTAGGATGTCTCGTGCCGCCACCCAGCAACGTTCCTCAGGTCCGTATCCTTCCCAATCTACCAGATACTGAAGGGCCCCTCCACGGCGCCAGGAATCCAGGAGCACCCGCACAGCATAAGCGGGTGCGCCACCGTCAGGCAGGAGTATTGGGGCCGGAGGCGCGGTTGCTGGCTGGTGTAGTGAGGCAGCCAAGGGCTTGAGGAAGGACATGTGGAACGTTGGATGTGTTCGCAGATATTGGGGCAGTTGCAGGCGATACAAGACCGGGGTTACTCTGCGGGTTATCTTGAAGGGTCCTATGTACCTTGGGCTGAGTTTCTTCGACATGTAGGGTCCTTGGAGACCCTGGGTTGATAGCCATACCCTCTGTCCTGGTGTGAGGGAGAGGTGCCGCCGATGTCGATTGGCTTTGTGCTTGATACGGGTTTGCGATTCTAGGAGGCGTCGTCTGACAGTTGCCCATACCTCGCTGCTGGTCTGGTACCAAGAGTCCACAGCAGGCACATCGCTGGATCCCGGTTGCCATGGGAACAGTGGCGGCTGGTACCCTAGGATGGACTGGAATGGGGAGACACCTGTAGAGGTATGGGTGAGCGTATTGTGGTCATATTCTGCCCACGGAAGATATCGAACCCAGTGAGTTGGGTGTTCAAGACAGTAGCTTCTGAGGTACCGACCGATATCTTGCTGTAGCCATTCTACCTGCCCATTGGCTTGAGGGTGGTATCCCGATGTCATACTCACCGTGACCTCGAGTTTTTTCCAAAAAGCCTTCCAGACACGCGATGTGAACTGAGGACCCCGGTCGGACACTATGTCTTCGGGTATACCATAGAGCCGGAATACATGATGAAAGAGCAACTCTGCGTTCTCCAAGGCGGAGGGGAGCTTGGGCAGAGGAATCAAGCGACAGCCCTTGGAAAATCGATCGATTACCGTCAATATGGAGGTTTTACCCTCGGACAGCGGGAGGTCCACCAAGAAATCTAACGCTAGGTGCGTCCAGGGACGGTTGGGTACTGGCAGGGGTTCCAGGAGCCCTGCTGGACTCTGATTCGAAGCCTTGGACTGAGCACAGACTGGACACGCATGGATGTAGTCCTGTACGTCCTCCCGGAGGGACGGCCACCAGTAGAGCTGCTGTATTCTTGCCTGGGTCTTCCCAAACCCCAGGTGCCCCGCGGCTGGATGGTCATGGGCCCATTGAAGGAGTGTGGTTCTCAGACCTGGGAGAACGTATTGTTTTCCGGAAGGTTTGCCTGGTGGTTCGGGGTCCGCTTGTTGTGCTTGGGCGAGGTCCTGGGTGAAGTCCCACTGAACGGGTGCCACAAAGCAGGATCTGGGCAGGATGTAGTCTGGTTTTGGTACCTCCTGCGTTTCATCATGAAGCTGGGAAAGGGCATCCGCTTTGATGTTTTTTGGACCTGGTCTGTAAGTGACAGTAAAGTTAAATCGAGAAAAGAACAGCGCCCACCTGGCCTGACGTGTGTTGAGGCGCAGTGCTGTCTGCAGATATTGTAAATTCTTATAAGTAAGTACCTAAAAAGGGTGTTGTGCCCCTTCCAGCCAATGTCTCCACTCTTCTAGGGCTAGCTTGATTGCTAGCAGTTCTCTATTCCCTATGTCATAGTTTCGTTCGGCATCAGACAGTTTCCTGGAAAAAAATGCACATGGATATAACTTCACGGGCTTACCTTGCCTCTGTGAAAGAACAGCACCTACCCCTAACTTTGAGGCATCCACCTCAACCACGAATGGTAACTCCGGGTCGGGTTGATGCAGGATGGGGGCTGTAGAAAACTTGTGTTTGAGGGTCTCGAAGGCTCGTTGGGCTTTTTGGTTCCACGGGAGACGACGGGTTTTACTCGCTGTAAGTGCTGTCAGTGGGGCGACGATCATGCTGAAGTTCCTGATGAACCGGCGGTAAAAATTGGAGAACCCCAAAAACCGCTGGAGAGCCTTAGTGGTGGTCGGGCGAGGCCATTGCTGGATGGTCTGGACCTTACCGGGATCCATAGCGATGCCGTCTCGGGTGAGTATGAACCCCAAGAAGGAGACTAGTGCAGTGCTGACCAGGGGTTTTGAGGTGTCCTAGGAGCAGCCTGTCAAGGGTTTTCATGATACATCAACTCAGAACTACTGGCTGGTGCTCATTCAGATCTGCTGGATGACCTTTCTTGTGGACATATACCAGGCAGGATCTCCACCTCATCTTTGGGACCCTTACCAGGCTCAGACCGCATGAGGGAGCCAGAGGACAACTAACTGGTTCTTGAATAAGAGAGAAGCAGGAGTTCGAAAGGCCTCTGCTACATGCAGCGAGGATAATTTTCTTCTTTCACCTTCGAAGGTACAAGTGGTCACTGAAGGAGACAACTTGGGAGGTCAACTCATTTACTTATTCAGCAAATATCCAGACCATTTTGACACGTAGAGACAAGATGTCCTCATCTGGGAATTAAACACAGATGGTACAACTCTGCAAAATTGTAGTAAACACTGATAAACTACAGGATTTGAACTGAGGACCTTTTACTTCCCAAGGAAGACCCTGATACCCTGACCAAGAATACAACCTTCCTTTTCAGTCTCCTGCTGTTATTTCTCCAAACCTGTACTTTTACAAACATAACCATTACTTACTTCACTTACGGGACAGAGGCAGTAGAAGGATGTGCTCTGCCTGCCTCTTCTTTTTCCAAAGACTCAGAATACAGAGTGTCTGATCTCTTGTTGACATGGTTGTATGACTGGCTTTGGATCAGAAGATTGTGTGTTCAAATCATGTCAGGATCGTGAGTACTTCTCCAATTCTGAAACTGTATTGTTGGGGTGGGTCCTGAAACAATGATTTGAGCTTTTTGTGGTTGGGAAACTCTGTCAGATGCACCTTGAAAAAGGAGGAATGAAAATCACTGCCCACAGCTGTTTGCAGAAATTATTAGTGTTAAAATCCAAAGAGAAAAAGAGGCCGTCGCATTATGTCTGTTGATCAATATTGTACATTTCATGTGATGGAATGTGATCATAGATATTATTTCCCTTGGACATTTTTTAAAGCACTTATTATATTTTATCATTGTAATTTCCCTGTGCTTTTACAGAGAAAGACATCATTTAAATACAGCTGTGTTGTGGTTCAGTGACAGCCCTGTCCCTCTCCTATTCTCTTGTCCCAAATTTTGGAAAATGACTCGATTTGACAACATTTAGAAAAACTGGAAAATACACTGATCACATAACTGCAAGTAGCATGGTACTTGACTGGACTCTAAGGTTGTGCTCATCACTGCATGGCTCACAGTGTGTGTTACATGTATTTGCATAGAGAAGCACTTTGCATGGGCAGCACATGCTTCAGTGCTCGGGGACTGTTTATAGTCCTCAGAGTTGGACACTTCATGACTGACAGCTGTCCTTCATGGGAGTAAAACTCTAAACAACGATGATGAGTTCTATCAGTGTTGTCATCTTTGCACTTACACTTCTGCTCAGCATCCAAGGTAAGTTTTACAACAAAATTTTTCAGATGTTTCAAAATGTTTACTGTGTGTGAACTTCACAAAAAATACAATTTATGAAGTCAATGTTATTGTTAAAAAACACGATAATGTGGTCATATGTTCATTATTACACGTTTTCTTTCAGAATCCAAAGGACAGATTACTGTGACTCAGAGTCCTGCAGTTAAAGCTGTTCTACCAGGACAGACAGTCAGTATGAGCTGTAAAACCAGTTCTGCTGTGTATAACAACAACCATATAACCTGGTACCTACAGAAACCTGGAGAAGCTCCTAAACGCCTCATCTATGCTGCTACATCCCGAGTGTCTGGGATTCCAGATCGATTCAGTGGCAGTGGATCTGGGTCTGACTTCACTCTGACCATCAGTGGAGTCCAGGCTGAAGATGCAGGAGATTATTACTGTCAGAGTTGGCACTACATCAGTAGTAGCTATGTGTTCACACAGTGTTATCGAGTCGTACAAAAACACTGTACAGTTACTGCACTGCTGCACCTGGGACCCCCTGCAGCTGCTGAGAAGGAAGGTGGTTTAAGCTTTTCTTGACATTTATACATTTTATGCTAAATATAACTATATAGGGGGTGCGGTAGCGCAGTGGGTTGGACCACAGTCTTGTTGTCCGGTGGGTCTGGGGTTCGAGTTCCGCTTGGGGTGCCTTGCGACGGACTGGCGTCCCGTCCTGGGTGTGTCCCCTCCCCCTTCGGCCTTGCGTCCTGTGTTACCGGGTAGGCTCCGGTTCCCCGTAACCCCGTATGGGACAAGCGGTTCTGAAAATGCGTGTGTGTATAACTATGTATTAAACTTTTTTTTCCAAAAACTCAAAACTGTACTTTTGTAGTCTCCCTCCATTCTTTCTACTCTGTATTCAGCTATTTGTCTGTGTGCCTTACAATTGCCACATGACAGTGTGTGTATAAAAATTTACATTGACTGTGTTCATATTGACAGAACACATTATGTGAGGAACAGGCAGGAATCAACTTGAGAGTCTCCTCAATGTCCTACTTTCCCCCCGAGAGCTAAAAATACTACAAAACCCTGAAAATGTCACCTATAATAAAACACACTAATTTGAACAGAAATGTCTTTCAAGCCCTCAGTCTAGACATTGATTATAAATCTCTCATTGTTTGTAAATCTCTCTGATTGTTCAGTTTCATCAACTTAGTGAAATTTGATCATATTTTTGAAAGAACAAGAAAAATAATAGCTAAGAATTGAACTTATTGTGTACAGAGTCAAGCACTCATTTTACTGGACATTTAAGGATCTGTGTAGAGCGATGACCAATCCATGATACTGTCCATTTCTCTCACCTGATCTACTTCATAAGCCCGTGACAGCTGATAAATATAAGAATGTGGTACATTTTTCATTTAGTTCTTTTTTTTTTACGCTAACGTGATGTATAGTGTTGAGATACTTACAGTAATTTATCAACTTATACCGCTGGATAAATAGAATTGCATCAAGCGGAAAGTGGGATTCGAACCTGCGTTCTTAGGTTATCGTCAAAGTTCATTGCCAACTGTACCTGGTGTCCCAAAGTCAGATGTTACCCATTACAGTACTTTCCCAAAAATCAGAGTCCGTTTTCTAAAGCCGTTGTGTGGAGAGTGTTTAGTTTGCAAAGTTTGTGCACATTTCCTAGACAATCACTGCCTTTTATGAGCCACTGCAAGTGTGACTGCTGAGCACAGACTCACATCAGGGCTCTTGATGTTTTCCAATACTTTACAATGTGTTGGGTATTGAATATTGCGAAAACTCAGGGATAAGTGTTAATAGACCACTCTTAATAGTACCATGAGTTACAGTTTGGTTGGCCAGGTAATATGTACAGAAGGTGTAGAAGAGTTGTGGCTGCATGTGGTTCAGTAAAGAAAGAGAAAACATAGTCCATCGTGTCTCTTCTTTATTCATGTTCGAGTGTAACTAAAACACCAGTAAAACACGACACAATGTCCTTCCACAGTGGAGGGAAAGCAGAAGGCTGTTGATCAAACAGCTCTTAAGATCATTTTTACATGAGAACAGTTGAGAACAATATGTTGGTAACGAATGTCAGATTGAAGACAGGAATCAGAACTGTACTGGAGTCAGATGTCTTTCCAGGCACAACGAACCCTTGACCCTCCTGAAGTCCACCATCATCTCCTTGGTCTGTCCAGTGTTGAGTTGCAGCTGGTTCAGTTTGCACCACTGACAAAAGTCCGTCACCACGTTCCTGTCCCTGTCGTCCTGCTCATCCCTGATGCACCCAGCAATCTGTGTGCCGTCTGAGAACTCCTGCTAGTAAGCTCTGTTCAGCAGGTAGATGATGGTGTTCTCCACTCCAGTGTGGTCAGGCTATGCATACCAGGCAGGTTCTCCTCATCTTTGGGACCCTTACCAGGCTCAGACCACATGATGGAGCCAGAGGACAACTAACTGGTTCTCGAAGAAGAGAGAAGTAGGGGTTCGAAAGCACTCTGCTACATGCTGCTTGGATGGTTTTCTTCTTTCCCCTTCGATGGTACAAGTGGTCACTGAAGAAGACGACTTGGGAGGTCGACTCATTCGCTCATTCAGCAAATATCCAGACCATATGGACACGTAGAGACAAGATCTCCTCACCTGAGAGCTAAACACAGATAGTGCAACTCTGCAAAAGCGTAGAAAACACTGATAGACTAAAGAATTTTAAGACTCGGAGTACAGACTGTCTGACCTTTTGGTGAAATGGTTGTATGACTGGCTTTGGGTCAGAAGGTTGTGTGTTCAAATCACGTCAGGACCTTGAAAAAGGAAGAATTAAAAGTACTCTCCACAGCTGTTTGCAGAAATCATTACTGTTAAGATCCAAAGAGAAAAAGAGGCCGTCCCATTATTTTTATTGCTCAATATTGTACATTTCATGTGTATGGAATTTGACCTTAGATAGTATTTCCTGCAGACATTTTTCAAAAGCACTTATTATATTTTATCATTGTAATTTTCTTGTGCTTTTACAGAGAAACACATCATTTAAATTCCAACTCTGTTTTGGTTCAGTGACAGTCCTGTCCCTCTCCTATTCTCTTGTCCCAAATCTTGGAAAATGACTCCATTTGACAACATTTAGAAAAACTGGAAAATACACTGATCACATAACTGCAAGTACTGTGGTACTTTACTGGACTCTATGGTTGTACTCATTACTGCATGGCTCACAGTGTGTCTTACATGTATTTGCATAGAGAAGCATTTTGCATGGGCAGCACATGCTTCAGTGCTCTGGGACTGTTTATAGTCCTCAGAGTTGGACACTTCATCACTGACAGCTGTCCTTCATGGGAGTAAAACTCAAAACAACGATGATGAGTTCTATCAGTGTTGTCATCTCTGCACTTACACTTCTGCTCAGCATGCAAGGTAAGTTTTAAAGCAATATTATCAAGATATGTGTGCAACTATTTTCTCTGTGTGCATTAAGAACATTTATTACATTATATTAAATAACAAGATTATTTAATCTGAGGTTCATTATGAAACTTTATTTTTTCTTTCAGATTCCAAAGGAGAAGTAACTGTGACTCAAAGTCCTGCAGTGAAAGCTGTTCTACCAGGACAGACAGTCAGTATGAGCTGTAAAACCAGTACTGCTGTGTACGGCAACAACTTTTTAAACTGGTACCTACAGAAACCTGGAGAAGCTCCTAAACGCCTCATCTATGCTGCTACAACCCGTCAGTCTGGGATTCCAGATCGATTCAGTGGCAGTGGATCTGGGTCTGACTTCACTCTGACCATCAGTGGAGTCCAGGCTGAAGATGCAGGAGATTATTACTGTCAGAGTTTACATGAAATCAGTAGTAGCTATGTGTTCACACAGTGTTATAGAGCCGTACAAAAACCTCCTCAGTCACACTGTACAGTTGCTGCACTGCTGGGCTTGAAGAGGAAGGAAATAAAGTCACAGTTTGCAGACAGTTATCCAGCAAATGTGCTTTATCTGAATGTTACTAACAAAATTGATGACATGAAAATTTCAAGATTTTCCAGCCATATTTCTTAAGAAAATTTGTTTTACTCTTTTGTAATACGTTTCAGTCATAAGCCGCTGTCAATCCACCATAGGAATCAAGTACCCTGACATGTTCATCTCACACATCATTACTACTTATTTTTATGTGGACAGATTATATTTTTGATGCCATTTTCAGCCCCATTCACTGGTTAATATTGTAATATTGATCCCCAGTTCCAGAAATATTGGGACAGTTTGGAAAATGCTAATGAAAACAAAGAGAAGTGATTTGTAAATTTACTTTGAATCATATTCACACAAAAACAGTATAAATACAAGGTATTTCATGTTTTTTACTAATCAGTTGCATTGTTTCCTGAAGAAAAACTTTTTTTTTTTCTGAAATTGATGCCTGGAAAACATTCCAGAAAAGTTGGGACAGAGGAAGTTTAGGACTAATAATGATGTGACAAGTTGAAATAACAAGGTGATGTGAAACAGGTGATTTCAAAGAGGTGCAGTAATTGTGATACAGTCTATAAGGAGCCTCCAAAAAAAGTGTTATAGAGCCATACAAAAACCTCCTCAGTCACACTGTACAGTTACTGCACTGCTGGGCTTGAAGAGGACGGAAATAATGTCACACAGTCTATAGACACTGATACAACAGAAATACTTTATCTTTCTAACAAAACTGCTTAGTGTGACTCGGTTCTGTGTGACAGTAACAAATGTGTCCATTTTGATTTCTGTATGTCGTCTGTCATTGTGATGGTCAGTGTCACAATTTAACGGCGACTCCACAAGAACAGATGAAACAATAAACTCACTACCAGTTTCACTGGAGTGTAACATACATTTAGTTGTTCTTCGTTTATTAATTCTTCAATAAATTGAAGTTATGTTTTCATTTGGGGGTGCGGTGGCGCAGTGGGTTGAACCGCAGTCCTGCTCTCCAGTGGGTTTGGGGTTCAAGTCCCGCTTGGGGTGCCTTGCGACGGACTGGCGTCCCGTCCTGGGTGTGTCCCCTTCCCCCTCTGGCCTTACGCCCTGTGTTGCCGGGTAGGCTCCGGTTCCCCGTGACCCTGTAAGGGACAAGCGGTTCTGAAGATGTGTGTGTGTGTGTGTTTTCATTTGTACTCTACATTTTGTACAGTACACTTGTAGAGGAGCTGTATTTCACTACAGTGTGAGAGTCACATTCTGGCTGCAAATGTACAGAGGGGTGACAGATGCACATTATTTTAACATAACACACACACACACACACACACACACACACACACACACACACACACACACACACACACACACTTTCAGAACCGCTTGTCCCATACGGGGTCACGGGGAAACGGAGCCTACCCGGCAACACAGGGCGTAAGGCCAGAGGAGGAGGGGACACACCCAGGACAGGACGCCAGTCCGCCGCAAGGCACCCCAAGCGGGACTCGAACCCCAGACCCACGGGAGAGCAGGACCCGGTCCAACCCACTGCGCCACCGCGCCCCCTACATAATATATATAACGATATAAAATTCATAAAGGAATGATGAAAATACACAAAGCGTAAAATCCAAACTCTAAAATCTGCATTTTATACTGAACTGAAAACTGTCTCGCATTCAGGACCGTTTCCTGCTATAAACGGAACAAATGGTTCTTTTGGGGTCTTTTGGTTCCCCCAGTAGCTTCGTTGAGGTTGTTAGACCACAGCGGAGACAGAACCAAAAACCTCTGTGCTTCACCTGTTGTACGTGGGACCACCAAGCGGGCAGATGTGGAAGAACGTAGCAGCCTGGCAGGGGTCAAGCGAATGATCAAGTCTTGTACATACCTGGGAGCAGTTCTGCTTATGCATTTGTTGGCCATAACCAGGGTCTTAAATTTGATTTCTCACAAAAAAGCTCTGTTCAGTACATGGTTCAGGTCAAAGTTTTGTGTTCAACAAAAAATTAAAAAAAAAAAGAAATGGATATAGCATTTTTTTTAGAAATTCCCAAGTGCCAAACCAGTCCTGAAACGGGTGACAACCTGGTCTGAGGAAGCCATCTCAGCACTTCAGGACTGCTTTGAACACACAGACTGGAAGATGTTCAGAGATGCTGCTACATACCATAATATCACAGATTTTGAGGAATACGCAGAATCAGTGACTGGCTACATCAGCAAGTGCACAGATGATGTGACTTCCTTCAAGACCATCACCACATGTGCAAACCAGAAACTGTGGATGACTGCCAAGGTGCGCTCACTGCCTTCAGGTCTGGTGACAAGGCAGCGTACCGCACAGCAAGAGCCAATCTGTCCTGGGCTATCAGAGAGGCGAAGCGCAACTACACAGGAAGAATCCACCGCCATTTTCTAAACTCCAAGGACACAAAGCGCATGTGGCAAGGCATTCAGACTATCGCAGACTACAAGGCTACATCACTTGTCTGTGATGGCGACACCTCGCTCCCAGATGCGTTGAATGATTTCTACGCACGGTTCGAAGCACAGAACAACATGCCAGCAGGTAGGGCCACCCCAACTCCCACCGACCAGGTACTTTGTCTGCTGCAGACGTCAGGAAGACTCTTTCCAGAGTCAACCAACAGAAAGCTGCGGGTCCTGACAACATTCCTGGCCGGGTACTCAGGGAATGTGCTGTTCAGCTTGCGGATGTCTTCACGGACATCTTCAACATCTCCCTGAGCCAGGCTGTTGTCCCTGTGTGCTTCAAGACAACCACAATCATCCCTGTGCCAAAGAAATCATCGGTGTCCTGTCTGAATGACTACTGACCGGTTGCACTCACGCCTATCATCATGAAGTGCTTTGAGCAGCTAGTCATGAAACACATAAAGAGCAGTCTTCCAACCACACTGGACCCATTCCAGTACGCCTACCATCCCAACCGTTCAACAGAAGATGCCATATCTGTTGCCATTCACCTTTCCCTGACCCATCTAGACAAAAAGGACAACTACGTAAGGATGCTGTTCATTGACTTCAGTTCAGCATTCAACACAATCATCCCTCAGAAATTGATTACAAAGTTAAGCCCGCTGGGTCTGACTACCTCCTTCTGCAACTGGATCCTGGACTTCTTGACTGGGAAACCTCAGTCTGTCAGGACTGACAACACCACTTCCAGCACCACCACACTGAACACTGGGACTCCCCAGGACTGTGTGCTCAGTCCACTGCTGTTTACCCTACTGACTCATGACTGTACTGCAAAGTTCTGTTCAAATCATATCATCAAGTTTGCTGATGACACTACAGTTGTGGGCCTCATCAGCAACAATGACGAGTAAGCATATAGAGAGGAGGTGACCCAGCTCGCAGAATTGTGTAAAGACAACAGTCTATCTCTAACTGTTGACAAGACTAAAGAGATAATTATTGATTTCAGGAGGACCCAAGTAGACCACTCACCTCTGCACATCAATGGAACAGCTGTGCAGAGAGTCAAAAGCTCCAAGTTTCTTGATGTGCACATGACAGAGAACCTTTCCTGGACCCTGAACACCACCTGCCTAGTCAAGAAGGCCCAGCAGCGTCTCCATTTCTTACGGGAGGACAACACAGAGCGTCTTGACCAGCTGTCTCACCGTGTGGTACAGGAACTGTACAGTCTCCGACCGCAAGACCCTACAGCGAGTGGTAAGAACAGCTGAAAAGATCATCGGAGTTTCTCTTCCCGCCGTCGACTCCATATACAAAAACCGTTGCATCCGCAAGGCCAACAGTATTGTGGACGACCCCTCTCATGAACTCTTCTACCTGTTTCCATCAGGCAGGAGGTACAGAAGCATGCGCGCCACCACCAGCAGACTCTGCAACAGTTTCTTCCCTGAGGCAGTTAGACTACTCAACACCCAGCTACCTCCCAACACTCAGCTGGCTCTATTGACCAATTAACTCAGCACTACACTATTCCACAACTGCGTACAGCTCCCAGCAATACCCGCTTCCTGTCCTGTGTATTTATTCATTGTCTTGTGCTATGTTCTGTCTTCCACCATGGTCTCCGAAGAAATGACATTTTGTTCCACTCTACACAAGCTGTATGGAGGAATGACAATAAAAACTACTTGTAACTTGTAAGTTCAAAAGTTCTTTTTTTTCTCTAAAGTGACTTTAAATTATCTTTCCCAAGTCAGTAATTTTAGTGGAACAATTAAGGACGAGTACCTCACTCAAGCGTAAAACAGCTGGAGGTTGAATTTAAACCAGCAACTTTTACAACCAGAAGCAGCAGCTCTAATCATTACACTACCAGCCTCCTCTGTTCAGTTCTCTTGTATCTTTTTCTTTGTTAGTTTATTTTACTTTATTTTTTGTACTTTTTCTTTTTAGTAGCTGTAACCAACAGAATACACCAGAACCAATTTAACCACAGACACAGAACATACAGGTAAATGCAAAGGAAATTATAATGCACTTTACTGTGAAACACTGTAAATAATCTGTGAATGATTCCTATTCTGAATATTCTGGACATATTATTCATAGCCCTTCTGTACACTGCTTTTCTTCACAAGTGTCATGGTTGCGCGTAGCAAGGACGGAGCCAAACGCAGAGTTGTCGTGCAGCGATGTTTAATAAAGCCAAATCAGAATCCAAAGAGCAAAGTCGAGGGACAGGAGTGGGTCAGGCAATCCGTAAAGCTGGTACAGAGCGCCAGGCAAAGGTCGATGTCGGAGTAGGTTCACGGTAACACGACTCGAAGGGAAACAAAGCAGGCGAAACAAGATTCCGCATAGGGGCTTCCTCGGCTTCCTTCTTTATTGCCGTTCCAATTAGGAAACGGCAGGTGTCGCCGATGTGCCGGCTGCGGGGGGGACGTGACAACAAGGACATTTTATAACACACTGATTGTTTATTAAAAGTGTATCAGTGATGGACTGAATTCAGTTGAAATTCAAGACAACTGAATGCATATTGAATTAAAGACCATGGAAAACTGGCAAAGCGCGTCAATTATTTATCACATTGTTTGTATTATTTTCATCTTATTTATTACAGTTGTGACAGCTGTAAAACATTAACTCGGAGGAAGAAATAATGAATTTATAAAACAGTAAAAACAGAAGAAACGTTTTTACAGGTTTAAATGTAAATCAGAAATTCCGTAGTGAACAAACACAGTAAAAGATGCTTTTATCGCATATTATCGTTATTTATCGCATTTATTATTATGTATTTATCGTTGTCTATGTTGCTGTCAACATTTGCAACATCATTTCATTTGAAACAGTTTTTCCAAACCAAGGTTCAGTGTAACGACTTTGACTGAAAGAGCTGAAAACACACAAGTGAGACACACTCAGCTGAAGAATATAAATGTAACTAAGGGAATAAAACGAGTTACCTTTATTACTTTACAGTGTTCAGGATATAATACAGAAAAAGGTTCTTTCTTCCAACATTCAGCCTGGTTCCTCCGCCGAAAGTGGCCCACAGCGATTCAGAGCCCAGTTGTGTTCGTCAAAAACCTCCACACAGTGCCCAGTGTGTCCCGTCAATATACCGTGTTTACCGGCGTCTCATGGTAAATAGTAATTTAGTCTCATGTCTGGTGTCTTCAAGACAAGAATCACACACAGCGGTGTGTCCATGACAGATGTGAAAAGGAACTTTTAAATATACTGCACGGCAAATCCCCTATCTGAGTGTAGGTTTTCCGATGAAAAGAAGCAAAAAGTACAAAAAAATAAATAAATAAATAAATTTAAAAAATCGTCCGAATAACGAAAACTTTAGACAAATAATTAAAACCACAAACAAAGTGTTTATTTAAAAAAAACATCTGGTAGGAGCACATTAAAGAATGAATATGAAGTATAAATATGACAATACACCCCTCCTCGAACCGCCACCTTAACATGGAGAAGAGATCTGAGTGCTTGAATGATCTCAGGAGCTATGTTGCCTGGGGCTATATGCCCTTGGTAGGGTCTCCCATGGCAAACAGGTCCTGGGTGACAGACGAGACAAAGCGCACTTCAAAACCACCTTATGATGACTATTAAATCAGGGTTCTCGTTTACCCCACCCGGTATAGGGTCACCGGGACCCCACCCTGGAGCCAGGCCTGGGGGGAGGGGGCTTGCATGCGAGCGCCTGGTGGCCAGGTCTATGCCCACAGGGCCTGGCCGGGCTCAGCCCGAAGCCAAGACGTGGAACCTCCCAAACCTCGGGCGCCAACTCTGGTTTTTGGGACTTGGAATGTCACCTCACTGGCGGGGAAGGAGCCTGAGCTGGTGCGGGAAGTTGAGAGATACTGTCTAGATATAGTCGGGCTCACTTCCACTCACAGCTTGGGCTCTGGAACCACTCTTCTCGACCAAGGGTGGACTCTCCACTATTCTGGCGTTGCCCAGGGTGAGAGGCGGCGGGCGGGTGTGGGCTTATTAATAGCTCCCCAGTTTAGCCGCCATGCGTTGGAGTCTACCCCGGCGAATGAGAGGGTCATCTCCCTGCCCCTTCGGGTCAGGGAACGGTCTCTCACTGTCGTTTGTGCTTATGCGCCTAGCGGCAGTGTAGAGTACCCGGCCTTCTTGGAGTCCTTGGAGGGCGTGCTGGAAAGCGCTCCCACTGGGGACTCTGTCGTTCTACTGGGGGACTTTAACGCCCACGTGGGTAGCGACAGTGACACCTGGAGGGGCGTGATTGGGAGGAACGGCCTCCCTGATCTGAACCCGAGTGGTAAGTTGTTATTGGATTTCTGCGCTAGTCGCGGTTTATCCATAACGAACACCATGTTCATGCATAAGGGTGTCCATCAGTGCACTTGGCACCAGGACACCCTAGGTCGGAGGTCGATGATCGACTTTGTAGTCGTTCCTTCTGACCTTCGGCCATATGTCTTGGACACTCGGGTGAAGAGAGGGGCTGAGCTGTCAACTGATCACCATCTGGTGGTGAGTTGGATTCGATGGCGGGGGAAAAAGCTGGACAGACCTGGTAGACCCAAATGCATAGTGATGGTCTGTTGGGAACGTTTGGTGGAGGCCCCTGTCAGAGAGGTCTTCAACTCCCACCTCCGACGAGCTTCAACCAGGTCCCGAGGGAGGTGGGGGACATTGAGTCTGAATGGACTATGTTCCACGCCTCCATTGTCGGGGCGGCTGTTCGGAGCTGCGGCCATAAGGTCTCCGGCGCCTGCCGCGGCGGCAATCCCCGAACCGAACACGGTGGTGGACAACGGAGTTAAGGGATGCCGTCAAGCTGAAGAAGGAGTTCTATCGGGCCTGGCTGGCTCATGGGACTCCTGAAGCAGCTGACGGGTACTGACGGGCCAAACGGAACGTGGCTCTGGCAGTCGCCGCGGCAAAAACTCGGGCTTGGGAGGAGTTCGGTGAGGCCATGGAGGAAGACTTTCGGTCGTCCTCAAAGAGATTCTGGCAAACCGTCCAGCGACTCAGAGGGGGGAAACGGTGTTCCAAAAACACTGTTTACAGTGGAAGTGGTGCGCTGCTGACCTCAGTTGAGGATGTCCTCGGGCGGTGGAAGGAGTACTTTGAGGACCTCCTCAATCCCTCCGACACGCCTTCCGTAGGGGAAGCTGAGGCCGGGCACTTGGAGGGGGACTCGTCCATTACCCTGGCTGAAGTTGCTGAGGTAGTCAAAAAACTCCTCGGTGGCAAGGCTCCGGGGGTGGATGAGATCCGGCCCGAGTTTCTCAAGTCTCTGGATGTTGTGGGGCTGTCTCGGCCTCTGCAGCATCGCGTGGAGTTCGGGAACGGTGCCTCTGGAGTGACAGACCGGGGTGGTGGTCCCTCTTTTTAAGAAGGGGGACCGGAGATTGTGTTCCAACTACCGCGGGATCACACTCCTTAGCCTCCCTGGGAAAGTCTATGCCAGGGTACTGGAAAGGAGAATCCGACCGATAGTCGAACCTCGGATTCAGGAGGAGCAATGCGGTTTTCGCCCTGGCCGTGGAACACTGGACCAGCTCTATACCCTCACTAGGGTGTTGGAGGGTTCGTGGGAGTTTGCCCAACCAGTCCATATGTGTTTTGTGGACCTGGAGAAGGCATTCGACCGTGTCCCTCGTGGAATCCTGTGGGGGGTACTTCGGGATTATGGGGTTCGGGGCTCGTTGCTACGGGCTGTTCGTTCCCTGTATGACCGGAGCAGGAGCTTGGTTCGCATTGCCGGCAGTAAGTCAGACCTGTTCCCGGTGCATGTTGGACTCCGCCAGGGCTGCCCTTTGTCACCGATTCTGTTCATTATCTTCATGGACAGAATTTCTAGGCGCAGCCAGGGAACGGAGGGTGTCTGTTTTGGTGGCCGCAGAATCTCGTCTCTGCTTTTTGCAGATGATGTGGTCCCGTTAGCTTCATCGAATCAAGACTTACAGCGTGCACTGGAGAGGTTTGCAGCCGAGTGCGAAGCGGCGGGGATGAGAATCAGCACCTCCAAATCCAAGGCCATGGTTCTCAGTCGGAAAAAGGTGGATTACCCCCTCCGGGTTAGGGGGGAGTTGCTCCCTCAAGTGGAGGAGTTTAAGTATCTCGGGGTCTTGTTCACGAGTGAGGGAAAAATGGAGCGGCAGGTTGACAGACGGATCTGTGTGGCGTCCGCAGTAATGCGGTCATTGTACCGGTCTGTTGTGGTGAAGAGGGAGCTGAGTCGTAAGGCGAAGCTCTCAATTTACCGGTCGATCTACGTTCCTACCCTCACCTATGGTCATGAACTCTGGATCATGACCGAAAGAATGAGATCGCGGATACAAGCGGCAGAAATGAGTTTCCTCCGCAGAGTGGCTGGGCGCACCCTTAGGGATAGAGTGAGGAGCTCGGTCACCCGGGAGGAGCTCGGAGTAGAGCCGCTGCTCCTCCGCATCGAGAGGAGCCAGTTGAGGTGGCTCGGGCATCTGTTCCGGATGCCTCCTGGACGCCTCCCTGGGGAGGTGTTCCGGGCTTGTCCCACTGGGAAGAGGCCTTGGGGCAGACCCAGGACACGTTGGAGAGACTATGTCTCCCGGCTGGCCTGGGAACGCCTTGGGGTTTCCCCAGAGAAACTGGAGGAGGTGTGCGGGGAGAGGGAAGTCTGGAGGACTCTGCTCAGACTGCTGCCCCCGCGACCCTGCCCCGGATAGCGGAGGAAGATGGATGGAGGGATGACATTTCCCTGCTTCTTCTTCCCTCTCTGTACCATTAATTTCCCTGCCTCTTTGTCATTTTCAGTTGTACTGCTACTAGTCCTGAGTCTGTACAAAAGGAAAGTATTGGGGCACACAGCGCCATGGGTTTGGATGGGGCGAATATGGACGCGGAGACAACGTTCATAACAAACGATTTATTCGAACACCAACACAAAGGAAATAATACTTTCGGTCCAAAGACCCCTTTTCTTCCAGGACCTGCACTTACAAGCAGCCTGCCTCAGCGCCCCTAAGCTCTCCCTAACACAGTGGCAGACACAGTCAACCCACCATTTCCCCCCGACGTAGCCCCAGCGGTTACGGACATTATTTACAGATTTCCCATAATGCAACTATTTACATTAAATCAGTAACGCAGGTTGTTACATAGCCCCCCGTCAAAAAGAATAGCAGCGTCCCCGCTGCTGCCTGCCCACAAGTGTCCCAACATCCAGCGCTGTTCTCATGCGCATCCAGTCGGGAGTACAGGTCCCAGACGCTCACCGCTGGTGGTTGGGGCGGGGAAACTTGCAAGAGACCCCCATGGCGACGCACTCGGGGGTCGGGGTGGCCATCCTCGTCCCCTGTCCGCCCGGCCTCGGGCCCTGCAGGACTCCCTCACTCACACGTGGTGGGTCCCAAACATGGCGGCGCCCACGTGGCTTTCGCTGGCCGGCTTCCGTGGGACCTTCGCAACGGCTCCCCGCAGCCGCTCCGCGTTGTCCCCACTCCGTTGTCGGGGGCGAACATCTTTCTCAAGCCTCCCGTCGTCCTGCCGTGCGTCTCGCCGCTCGGCCGTCTTTCGGCGAAGGACCCGGCGAAGCCCCCCTGCTTGCCGCTCTCGCCTCCGCCGATTCGCTGCACGCCGAACCCGCCGCGACGCTCGTAAAACTGGCGGCTTCTTGCTGCGCAGCCCTACTCTTTTTGCGGCATTTGTTCTGCCGCTCCGCTCTTTAACAACGCTTGCCGGGGCTTTAGACAGGCTGGGCGCTTTCTCCCCGAAAGTGACGGACTCCTGTTCCGCCGGAGAATTAGCGTCAGCAGTTTTGCTCCTCTCCGACACGGAGCTCTGCCTGTCCACAGACGAGGCACACTGCTCTGCGTCGTCCAGCACGGCTTCCGTCCTGCTCGGGAAAGCGGCGCTCTCCGCGGGGCGGCTTTCCTCTGCGGTTCGCTGCCTCTTCCTGCCGCTCCTTCTCTGGGCACAGAGAGACCCCACTCGACCTGCTCACCCATCTCCACTGTCCTCGCCCTTGCACACGCTTTCCCAGGGTCTCTCTGGATACCCGTGCTCCGTCACGGCTTGTCCGCCTCGACCTTCACTGTCGTAGGCACTTCTTCCGCCGGGCAATATTCTTCTGTCTCGCTGTTCTCCCCTTCCTGGTGCTCGGTGTTCAGCTGTTCCCTAATCCAGCCTCTCATCGTTCTGCCCCATCCCACTCCTGACACCAACGTGGCACGCAGCGCCGGGGGTTTGGATGGGGCAAATAAGGACACGGAAACAGCATTCATAATGAACGATTTATTCGAATACTAGCAGAAAGGAAATAAGGCTCTTGGTCCAAGAACCACGTCTCCTCCAGGACCTGTGCTTAAACCAGCCTACCTTAACACTCCTAAGCTCTCCCTAACACAGTCAACCCACCATTTCCCCCCGACGTAGCCCCAGCGGTTACGGTCATTATTTACAGAGTTCCCATAATGCAACTCACACTCTCACTCTCTCTCACACACACACACACACACACACACACACACACACACACACACACACACACACACACACACACACACACACACACACACATTTTCAGAACCGCTTGTCCCATACGGGGTTACGGGGAACCAGAGCCTACCCGGTAACACAGGGCGTAAGGCCGGAGGGGGAGGGAACACACCCAGGACGGGACGCCAGTCCGTCGCAAGGCACCCCAAGCGGGATTCGAACCCCAGACCCACCGGAGAGTAGGAGTGTGGTCCAACCCACTGCACCACCGCACCCCCCCATAATGCAACTATTTACATTAAATCAGTAGCGCGGGTCGTTACAGTATCATCCTCTCTTCCCCTGCTTTCCTTTTCATGCTCTAAACAAACACATGTATCAAGAAACACTTTTATTATTATTAAATTGAATGGCTACTTACAAAAAACAGTGACAGACTCATCATCATGTCTTGCTGCTCTCTCTCTGCACCCCGACTTGGAGGAGGACCTGCACCCTCTTCCTCCTTTTGCCTGCTTCCCGTCGTACAGACGCACGTGCTGCATGTGAGACATGGAGTGCACCTGCATCCCTGTCAGTCAGTCAGTCAGTCCATCCGCCCACCTGTCCGTCAGTCCATCCCTTCTAAATGTAAGCGTATCATGTGGTAACGTTTATGTTATAACTATTTTTAAAAATTAGCTACTAGCAGCTGCAGTAACTTTAGCTAACATTAGCTAAGTTATGCGATATTAAGATAATATTTGTTTCTTATGAGGAAACATCGCAGTACCTCAAATTTTCACAAAATGATAGTGAAATGTAGGTAAACAACACAGATTTTACTCTCCTGATCACCGCATCCTCTTGCGTTGCCCTCGGCTGCAGTAACAGTACCAAAACTGAATTTTCCCACTCGTTCCTCCCTCCTACACACAGAGGTTTGTGGCATGCAGGCGGTTCGCAGCTCTTACATTTACATTTATTTACAAAGCAAATTACAACAGATACTATGTAGTGTTACTAGTCCACACACCTTATTCACCAAGGTGACCACACTACCAGATACACCACTTACAAGGGGTTACTCATGCATGCATCAGTGAAACACACTATGAGGGAACCTGAACAGCATGTCTTTGGACTGTGGGAGGAAACCAGAGCACCCAGAGGAAACAGACACAGGGAGATTATGCAAACTCCACACAGACTGAGCAGGGATCAAACCCCGTTCTCTCATACCACCCAGGTAGTATGAGACAGCAGCACTACTCGCTGTGCCACTGTGCCACCGTGCCGCCTCTTCAGCTTAACAGTGCCACACGGAACTCTATGTGCGTCATACAAGTTTGAGGGGTGAGAAAAGGTCACCTGTCTGTGTGGTCAGAGTGCTTTGCACAGGGGTGGCCGGAGGGGTGGCTGAGCTTCAGTCAGGGGTGGCACTGGCCCCCCACGGCCACCACGTAGCCACGCCCCTGCTTTAAAGGCAAACTAGAAATGCCCTTCTCTGAAAGGATAATAATTGAACACAATGTGTCGAAAAGCTAGACTGCAATATCCACTTCTGGAGAAGGATGAAAAGAGCTGGACTTTTGCCCTCCATACTCAGAAGTTTCTAGAACTGTGCCATCAAGAGCATCCTGACACGAGGTATCACTGTTGTCCAGGTTCACCCCAAGGTCCTTATATGTGTGTCCCTGCAACCTCCACCTTCACTCCATCAGTTCTTTCCAGGCACAACGAACCCTTGACCCTCCTGAAGTCCACCATCATCACCTTAGTCTGTCCAGTGTTGAGCTGCAGCTGGTTCAGTTTGAACCACTTAAAAAAGTCCTTCACTGCATTCCTGTACCTGTCGCCTTGCCCATCCCTGATGCACCCAACAATCTCTGTGCCGTCTGAGAATTTCTGGTAGTAAGCTCTGTTCAGCAGGTAGATGATGGTGTCCTCCACTCCAGTGTGGTCCTGCTATGCAAACTGGAGGGGGACCAGTGCAGTGCTGACCAGGGGTTTTGAGGTGTCCAAGGAGCAGCCTGTCAAGGGTTTTCATGATACATCAACTCAGAATTACTGGCTGGTGCTCATTCAGATCTGCTGGATGACCTTTGTTGCAAACAGGTACCAGGCAGGATCTTTTCCTCATCTTTGGGACCCCTACCAGCCTCAGACCACATGATGGAGCCAGAGGACAACTAACTGGTTCTCAAATAAGAGAGAAGTAGGGGTTCCAAAGTCCTCTGCTACATGCACACACACACACACACACACACACACACACACACACACACACACACACACACACACACACACACATTTTCAGAACCGCTTGTCCCATACGGGGTCACGGGGAACCGGAGCCTAACCCGGTAACACAGGGCGTAAGGTCAGAGAGGGAGGGGACACACCCAGGACAGGACGCCAGTCCATCGCAAGGCACCCCAAGCGGGACTTGAACCCCAGACCCACCGGAGAGTAGGACTGTGGTCCAACCCACTGCGCCACCACACCCCCTCCTTTGCTGCATGCAGCCAGAATGATTTTCTTCTTTCCCCTTCAATGGTACAAGTGGTCACTGAAGGAGATGACTTGGGAGGTCAACTCCTCCTCTCATTCAGCAAATATCCAGACTGTATGGACACGTAGACACAAGATGTTCTCACCTGAGAGTTAAACACAGATAGTGCAAGTCTATAAAGGTATAAAAAACACTGATGAACTGCAAGATTTGAACCCAGGTTCTCTTACATTGCAATCCAGACCCTTATACCTTGACCAACAAGACAGCCTTCCTTTTCAGCCCCCTGCTGTTAGTTCTCTAAACCGGTACTGTTACAAACATAACGATTAGTTACTTCACTTACTGGACAGAGACAGTAGAATGATGTGCTCTCCCTGTCTGTTCTTTTTTCAAAGACTCAGGGTACAGACTATCTGACCTTTTGGTGAAACAGTTCTATGACTGGTTTTGTGTCAGAAGGTTGTGTGTTCAAATCACGTCAGGATCATGAGTACTTCTCTAATTCTCAAACTGTGTTGTTGGGAAGGGTCCTGAACCAAGATAACGAAACAGTGACTTGAGCTCTTGGTGTTTGGGAAACTCTGTCAGATGCACCTTGAAAAAGGAGGAATGAAAATCACTCCCCGCAGCTGTTGGCAGAAATCATTAGTGTTAAAATCCAAAGAGAAAAAGAGGCCGTCACATTATTTCTATTGCTCAATATTGTAATTTCAGGTGTATGGAATGTGATCTTAGATAGTATTTCCTGCAGACATTTTCGACACACTTATTATATTTTATCATTGTAATTTTCTTTTGCTTTTACAGAGATAACATCATTTAAATTCCAACTCTGTTTTGGTTCAGTGACAGTCCTGTCCCTCTCCAATTCTCTTGTCCCAAATTTTGGAAAATGACTCGATTTGACAGCATTTAGAAAAACTGGAAACCATACTGATCACATAACTGCAAGTACCGTGGTACTTTACTGGACTCTAAGGTCATGCTCATTACTGCATGGCTCACAGTGTGTCTTACATGTATTTGCATAGAGAAGCACTTTGCATGGGCAGCACATGCTTCAGTGCTCTGGGACTGTTTATAGTCCTCAGAGTTGGACACTTCATGACTGACAGCTGTCCTTCATGGGAGTAAAACTCAGAACAACGATGAGCTCTATCAGTATCTTCATCTCTGCACTTACACTTCTACTCTATATCCAAGGTAAGTTTTAAAGCAAAGTTATTCAGATATGTTTCAAAATATTTACTGTCTGTGGATTTCGCAAAAAAAAAAAAAACAATTTATGAACTCATGTTCAGAAAACAATAATGTGGTCATATGTTCATTATTACACTTTTTCTTTCAGAATCCAAAGGACAGATTACTGTGACTCAGAGTCCTGCAGTGAAAGCTGTTCTACCAGGACAGACAGTCAGTATGAGCTGTAAAACCAGTACTGCTGTGCACAGCAACAACTATTTACACTGGTACCTACAGAAACCTGGAGAAGCTCCAAAACTCCTCATCTATGGTGCTACTACCCGTCAGTCTGGGATTCCAAATCGATTCAGTGGCAGTGGATCTGGGTCTGACTTCACTCTGACCATCAGTGGAGTCCAGGCTGAAGATGCAGGACATTATTACTGTCAGAGTTGGCACTACATGAGTAGTAGCTGGGTGTTCACACAGTGTTACAGAGCCGTACAAAAACCTCCTCAGTCACACTTTACAGTTACTGCACTGCTGCACTCCACTGATTCTCCTGGGTGATTCCAACCAGCATGTTGAGGACATTCACACAACCAGCCTTCTGTCTCTCCTATTGTCTTAGCTGCGCTTCGCGAGGACGGACTCAAGTGCAAAGTTTCGTAAACAGACGTTTAATAAAGCCAAATCTGAATCCAAAAGCAAAGTCGAGGGACAGGCATGGGTCAGGCGATCCGCAAACGTAGTACAGAGGGCTAGACAAAGAACGAGGTCAGGAATATACAGGCAAAGGTCGATATCGGAAGAGTTTCACGGCGTCCCTCTTTATTGCCGTTCCTATTAGGAAACAGCAGGTGTCGCCGATGTGCCAACTGTGGGGGACGTGACACCTACAGTCCTTTGACCTCTCAGTGTCCAAGAATTGTGTTTCCTACTCCTCTCTCTCACTCTGTTTCACAGTTATGATCAATTTTCATCACCTTCCATCACCACACTTATCCCACCTTCCTCCTCCACACCTTCCATCACATTCTGCTACTACTTGAAATCCCTCCTGCCCTCCTCTCTCTCCTCTGCTCTTCTAACCGCCTTCCCATCCACTGCACAATTCTCCAGTTCCTCTACACATGATGCACCAAACTCCTCCTTTTAACTCTTCTCTTATCACCACATATAGAAACTTGCTCATTTTAAATCTCACTTTCGGTGACTATTTGCAATTATATCCACAGTCTTTAAGATTACTTTTACATTTATTTATTCATGTCAGACAGACGGGCTGGAGACAGGAGGTAAGGTAACGGACCCAAGTGCGGGTCAGCTTTATTTTAGGAGAGGAACGCTGGGGAAGACGAAAACAATGGTCAGGGAGAGGCAAAGGTCATTCGAGGCGCAGACGACGATACACGGGCGAAGCAAGTTTCAGTAGCTGGGAGAACACGCAAGGGTCAGGAGCCAGGAGATCAGAACACGAAGCAGGAAAAATGGGCAAGAAGTGCACGCTGAATCCGGAAACCACTAAGGGAGGTGTTTGCAAGAATCCACACCTCTGTGAAGTAATGGAGCTCCCATTATACCTGGCCGGGTTAAAAAGCCGCAGGTGCGGTTGCTCGGCTTGATCCTAGGGGGCAACAATTGAGATGGTGCTTTTCTCCAGAGCAGCTAATAAGTTAATTTCCTAATTCTTACAGTACAACATTTTTTACTTGAACAATTTAGAGGAAGTATTTGTTTTGAGGGGGCGCGGTGGCGCAGTGGGTTGGACCGGGTCCTGCTTTTCAGTGGGTCTGCGGTTCGAGTCCTGCTTGGGGTGCCTTGTGATGGACTGGCGTCCCGTCCTGGGTGTGTCCCCTCCCCCTCCGGCCTTACGCCCTGTGTTACCGGGTAGGCTCCGGTTTCCCGTGACCCCGTATTGGACAAGCGGTTCTGAAAATGTGTGTGTGTGTGTGTGTGTGTGTGTGTGTATTTTGTTTTGAAAGTGCATATGGTCTGGATATTTGCCGAATGAGCAAATAAGTCGACCTCCCAAGATGTCTCCTTCAGTGACCACTTGTACCTTCGAAGGTGAAAGAAGAAAACCATCCTGGCTGCAAGGAGCAGAGCCCTTTGGAGCCCCTACTTCTCTCTTTTTCTAGAACCAGTTAGTTGTCCTCTGCCTCCATCATGTGGTCTGAGCCTGGTAAGTGTCCCAAAGATGAGGAGGAGATTCCGCATGGTACCTGTCCGCAAGAAATGTCATTTAGCAGACCTGAATGAGCACCAGACAGTTGTTCTGAGTTGATGTATCATGAAAACCCTTGACAGGCTGCTCCTTGGACACCTCAAAACCCCTGGTCAGCACTGCACTTGTCCCCTCCAGTTTGTATAGCAGGACCACACTGTAGTGGAAAATACAATCATCTACCTGCTGAACAGAGCTTACTACCAGAAGTTCTCAGACGGCACAGAGATTGTTTGGTGCATCAGGGAGGGGCAGGATGACAGGTACAGGAATGCAGTGAAGGACTTTTTTGAGTGGTGTAAACTGAACCAGCTGCAGTTCAACACTGGACAGACCAAGGAGATGATGGTGGACTTCAGGAGGGTCAAGGGTTCGTTGTGCCTGGAAAGGACTGATGGAGTGAAGGTGGAGGTTGCAGGGACACACATACAAGGACCTTGGGGTGAACCTGGACAACAATGATACCTCATGTCAGGGTGCTCTTGGTGGCACAGTTCAAGAAGCTTCTGAGGATGGAGGACAAAAGTCCAGCTCCTTTCACCCTTCTCCAAAAGTGGATATGACATTTTAGTTTTTCGACACATTGTATTCCATTATTATCCTTTCAGAGAAGGGCATTTCTAGTTTGCCTTTAAAGTCCCAGTTTCAGTAATTCTTGCCCTGTTTTCCACATATCTGACTCCAGTACAGTTCTGATTCCTGTCTTCAATCTGACATTCATTACCAACACATTGTTCTCAACTGTTTGAGCTGTTTGATCCTCAGTCTTCTGTTTTTCCTCCACTGTGGAGGGACATCATAAGTTCCTGTGATACATAAAGAGCCCTGATGTGTGTCTGGGCTCAGCAGTGACACTTGCAGTGGCTCATAAAAGGCAGTGATTCTCTAGGAAATGTGCATAAACTTTACACTCCAAACATGCTCCACACAATGGCTTTAGAAAACAGACTCTTATTTTTGGGAAAATACTGTAAGGGGTAACGTCTGTCTTTGGGACACCAGGTACAGAACCACGGATATATTACTGCTCTAGAAAGACCCTTAAATGTCCAGAGAAAAAAAATTCTCTTTCACTCTTCTGTGTAAGGGGGATGCGGTGGTGCACCAGATTTAACCAGGTCTTGCTCAAATTAACTATTTAAAATTAAACTGAAATTAACTATTTTAAAATCACACGTCTCCATCAAAATCTCTCTTTCTCTTCATCTGTAACAGAAAAGGTCTGTGGTTCTGCTAGGGAAAATAGATTATGGATCCTAAACTGTAACCAGCTGAAGGTGTCTGTCACGCCCCGTGCACCCACCTCATCGGCGACACCTGCAGTTGCCTGATGGAAGCTGCATAAATGGAGACGACGTGCAGACCGGGGTGCGGAACCTAGCGTTTGCCTCCTTGTTTCCCGAACAAAGTGTTACAGTGAACTCTGCCCGTGTTTGATCGTTGCCTGAATCTTTCGACCCTGCTCTTTGTCTTCGCCCTTTGGATCCTGTTCGCTGATCGCCTGACCCTCGCCTGTCCCACGACCCTGCCTTTGGAAACCGATTCATCACGAATAAACCTCTCTCCCACCGCACTCTGCGCTTGAGTCCGTCCTGCCTCCGCACCGCCATGACAGAAGGTTCCGCCTCTAACCAGGACTCAGCAGAGATCGCCCAGATACGCTCCCCGCACACAACCCAAGGAGCGCTCCTAGGAATGCAAGGACAGTCGCTGAGACGTCTGGAGGGAACGGTGGAGCGGCTGATCCAAGCCCTTCAAGCCGGAGGGATCAGCCAAGCCTCCCCAGGGACGACCACCGCGGCGACGGCTACGCCCCCGATTGCGCCCGCTCAGACCCCACCACAGGGGGCGGCTGGCTCGGCCACGCATATCGCTACGCCGGAACGGTATGACGGGTCGCCTGAACATTGCCAGGACTTCCTTATGCAATGTGAGCTGGTCTTTGAGTGTTCCCCCCACATGTACCAAACTGACGTGGCCAAGACCGCTTTCATCCTGTCTCTGCTTACCGGCCCGGCCCGGGCCTGGGCGGCCGCGGGGTGGCGAACACGCCGAAGAACCCCCTACATCGAATTCCGCGGACAGTTCGAGGTGGTTTTTGATCATCCTCATGCGGGGCGCGCGGTGGGGAATCGACTCATGCGGCTCACGCAAGGGGAGAGAAGCGTGGCCGAGTATGCACTGGAGTTCCGTCCCCTCGCGGCTAAAAGCGGATGGAACTCCGTGGCTCTCCTCACCTGTTTTTTTAAGGGGCTGCACCCACGGACCCAAGATGAGCTCACCTATAGGGGAGACGAAGAGGACTTCTCCGGTTCGTGGAGACCGCTATTGCTATCGACAACTTAGGTCGGTCTCGACGAACCCTGGGAGGCCAAACAAGCCGCCCGGTGCACCGGACGGAGACCGAACCTGAACCCATGCAGTTGGGGCACAATCGCCTGGTACCAGAGGAACTCAGGAGGAGACTGGTAGGGAATCTCTGCCTATACTGTGGATCCCCAGAACACCTCCGGGCCGCCTATCCCGTCCGACCCTCCCAGGGGTCCGCCAAAAACTTAAAGGTGAGTCCGGGCGAACCTCGGGGTCAACTGAGGTTACCTGTATGTGTTGCTTGGGGAGGAAGGCGGGTGCAAACAAGTGCCCTGATCGACTCCAAGGCCGCGGGCATTTTCATGGATTGGGGCTTTGCCCGGGCCCATAAGGTCCCTTCAAAAATGTGTGAGGTCACGTTAAGTGTTAAAGCACTGGACGGGCAACCCTTGGGGTCCGGAGTGGTGGACACCCGGACCATCCCTCTCCGGCTTGAGACAGGAGCCTGTCATTGGGAAACCCTAACCTTTCTTTTGATCCGGGCTCCAGACACCCCTATCATCCTAGGGTATCCCTGGTTGACCCGTCACGACCTGGTCTTCCGCTGGAGCACCAATGACCTGGTGGCATGGGGCGACACCTGCCACTTGTCCTGCCTCACCATCCCTTGTCGAGCTATGTCCGTGGAAGGGATAGAAGGCCTATCCCCGCCAGAGATACCCCCCGAGTATGACGATCTTCTGGAGGTGTTCAGCAAGACTCGTGCTGACGAACTGCCCCCACATCGAGCGTGGGACTGTGCGATAGACCTCCTCCCAGGTACCTCGCCGCCCCGGGGTCGGGTTTATCCCCTGTCGTTGCCAGAACAACAAGCAATGCAGGAATACATCAAGGAGGCCCTTGCGTCAGGTCTGATTCGACCCTCTACTTCCCCAGCAGCAGCCGGGTTCTTTTTTATTAGCAAGAAGGATGGGGGGTTGAGACCGTGTATCGACTATCGGGGGTTGAACGCGATCACAATCAAGTACCCACATCCCTTACCTCTGATCACCTCAGCCTTGGAGAGCATACATGGAGCCACCTGGTTCTCTAAGCTGGACCTCCGGAGTGCCTATAACTTGGTCAGGATCAGGGAGGGGGACGAGTGGAAGACAGCCTTCTCTACCACACAGGGCCATTACGAATACCGCGTCATGCCGTTCGGCCTGGTAAACGCCCCCTCGGTTTTCCAGGCCTTCTTGAATCATGTGTTGGGGGACTACGTTAACCGATTCGTCCTCGTGTATCTCGATGACATCTTGATCTTTTCCCAGAATCGAGACCAACATGTCCAACAGGTACGGGCGGTCCTCCGACGGTTGTTGCAGCATCGGCTCTACGTCAAGGGAGAAAAGTGTGAATTCCACAAACAGGAGATCACGTTCTTGGGGTACATCCTGAGCCGCGATGGGGTGTCCATGGACCCCCGGAAGGTCAGTGCAGTGACAGCCTGGCCACGACCCACCACGGTAAGAGCTCTCCAACGCTTTCTCGGCTTTGCAAACTTCTATCGCCGGTTTATCAGGGATTTCAGCACCATAGCCGTCCCTCTTACCACACTAACTTCTTGCAAGGAACGAAAGCTCCCCTGGGGATTGGCGGCAGAGAGGGCCTTCCGAGACTTGAAGGCCCGCTTTACCTCTGCGCCGATACTAAGGCAACCTGACCCATCCTTGCCCTTCGTGGTAGAGGTGGATGCTTCATCGGTCGGGGTCGGGGCAGTCCTGTCTCAAAGGCAGGGAGACCCGCCAAAGATGTACCCTTGTGCCTTCTTCTCCAAGAAGATGACACCGGCAGAATGTAATTATGACATTGGGAATCGAGAGCTCCTAGCGATTAAGCTCGCTCTAGAGGAGTGGCGTCACTGGTTGGAGGGAGCGGTTCACCCATTTCTGGTACTTACCGATCACAGGAACCTCGAGTACCTTGAGACTGCTAAGAGGCTAAATTCCCGTCAGGTCCGATGGGCCTTGTCCTTCACTAGATTTAATTTCACAGTTTCCTATCGCCCAGGTACCAAGAACGCGAAAGCGGATGCCCTCTCCCGAATGCACGATCCCGATCCGGTACCCCCTAACCCAGAGGGAATACTACCCCAGGGGAGTGTGGTGGGCCCGATCAACTGGCAGCTACTACAAGACATCCAAAACACACAGACTCGGGAACCAGAACCCCCGGGCAAGCCAACGGGACGGATCTATGTCCCCTGTATCCACCGCGCGGCGGTGTTGGCCTGGGCACATGAGAACCCTGCGGCCTCCTGGAACCTCTCCCATCACCGACCCGACCCTGGACACACGTGGCCCTGGATTTCCTAGTGGATTTACCCGTCTCCGCCGGTAAAACAGTGATCCTCTCTGTGGTAGACCGTTTTTCCAAAGCGTGTCGACTGGTTCCCCTGCCGAAATTACCAACTGCCATGGAGGTTGCGGAGATCCTATTTGAACAGGTCTTCAAGCTGTACGGGCTCCCGGAGGATATCGTTTCGGATAGAGGCCCCCAGTTCACCTCCAGGGTATGGAAGGCCTTTTGGAATAGGCTGGGGGTAACGGTAAGCCTCACCTCGGGGTATCACCTACAAGCCAATGGCCAAGTAGAGCGTCTGCATCAGGATCTAGCACGATACCGCCGCGCCTCTTGTTCCACACAGCCGCACCAATGGTCCCGATACCTGGCTTGGGCTGAGTATGCCCATAACGCCGCCCAGCATACCTCCACCGGTATCTCCCCATTTCAGTGTCTTCTAGGATACCAACCCTCTCTCTTCCCGGGGGGAACCCCAGGGAGTCCGGTTCCAGCGGTGGAGGCCTGGCATCGAGAGAGTGCCCACGTGTGGAGGACGGTCAGGGACCACCTTCTCCGCAGTGCACAACGACACAAGCGACAAGCCGACCGACACCGCCGCGCCCTCACCTTCGTCCCCGGCCAACGGGTGTGGCTCTCAACGAAGGATTTTCGTCTGGCAACCCCCTCGAGAAAACTCAGGCCCCGATACATTGGTCCTTTTAAGGTCCTGCGCCGGGTCACTCCGGTCACCTATCGTCTCCTGCTACCGCCAGACCTCCGAGTACATCCTACCTTCCATGTCTCCCTGCTGAAGCCAGTGGGGGTGTCCCTTCACCAGCCCACAAGAGACGTTGCACCAACCCCTCCTCTGCCTTTGGATAACCACAATACGTACAGGGTCCGAGCCCTGCTGGACTCTCGCAGACGGAGGGGCCGGCTGCAGTATCTAGTGGACTGGGAGGGATATGGGCCTGAAGAACGGTCATGGGTACCAGCCCCTGATATTTTGGATTCCGAACTAATCACTGTCTTTCACAGGGACTACCCGGATCGTCCGACTCCTCGCCCCCGGGGGCGCCCACCTTCTAGGCCCAGGGCGTCCGGGGCCGCCCGTCGGGGGGGGGTACTGTCACGCCCCGTGCACCCACCTCATCGGCGACACCTGCAGTTGCCTGATGGAAGCTGCATAAAGGGAGACGACGTGCAGACCGGGGTGCGGAACCTAGCGTTTGCCTCCTTGTTTCCCGAACAAAGTGTTACAGTGAACTCTGCCCGTGTTTGATCGTTGCCTGAATCTTTCGACCCTGCTCTTTGTCTTCGCCCTTTGGATCCTGTTCGCTGATCGCCTGACCCTCGCCTGTCCCACGACCCTGCCTTTGGAAACCGATTCATCACGAATAAACCTCTCTCCCACCGCACTCTGCGCTTGAGTCCGTCCTGCCTCCGCGCCGCCATGACAGTGTCAGTCTTTCAATGTAAAAAAATCCTATGATGGGGAGCAGAGGAAAAAAAGGCTTCAGCACCAGAGACAGCTCTCCGTTCCCAGAACCAGCAGCACCAGAATTGTCCCGTTGCAGCTCACCTGAACCACATTGAATCATTCAGCAGAAGGAATAAAAGGACTGAAATAAGACAACATAGAGCACAATGGGGACCAAGAGGACAACTGTTTGCCGACATGCTGACTCTAAAGAGATAAGACTCGGACTCAACAACACCGGTGTCCGGGATCACAACAGGACTGTCGGTGGATGAAAATCTAAATTGCATTTCCATTTTAGTTTATTTTTTCTCTGTGCTTCAACTGCAAAAATGCAAAATTCTAAGAACATGACTAAGTATGTGGCAGCACCGTGGTGAAGTGGGTAGTGGTGCTGCCTCACTGCACCTAGGCTGTTTAGGCATCGATTTGAATCCAGCTAAGTGTGTGGAGTTCTCATGTTCTCCCTGGGTTTCCAAAGGTTTAATCTCCTGGTTTCTTCCCCCACTCGACACACAGTTCAGAAGAACGGGATTAGTTCATTCTTGTTCTACTGTATTTTTCACACATCTTATATAATATGTTACAATGACCCTGTTCAGCAGTGTTTCGGGCCGCGATCCATGTTCTAGGAACGTATCCTGAGCACTAACCAGGGTATCACTGTGTTACTGTCTGGGCGTCTCAGCTTTACCATGACAATCCTAGTTGTATTGCGCAACACAGTGGACAAATTGCAGGTCCATTCCGTATCAGTAAATGTGTAGCAGAAGGAGTACATTCAGAACAGGTAAGTTATTAAACACAGCAGGTTACACAGTATATACATATTTTCTGATATTATAAATAACTTGCAATCCTTTCATGAACACACAAATATCATGCTTTCAGAAACCACTCAGACTGTAGCTGCCATGAATCCAAGTGCATAATTTACTCAGCCTTTGATAAAGTGAACTGGTGACAAGTGAGTTCATGGACAAAAAGATAAGATGAACACTGAAGGTTTCGAGATGCTGGACACAGACAAGGATGGAACAAATACTGGAGACATTGTTCTCTTGAGAGACGGGGGAACAGGGGCCTCTATTCGGGTTCTGCCAGGAGGGTGTTGGTGCTCCTTATATCTGTGCTGTTCTCAGATGCAGGTGTCCGGGTCTGGACCACCTCAGGGGATGCGACACATCAGCTGTAAATAGAGGTGACAAGTCAGCAGTGTTACAGTTTCCCAAGGAAATCATCGTAAAGTTCACGCAAGGAGCTGCTCGAGCTCTACTGTGTTGTATTATATTAGACTGTTGCACTGAAGCAAAAACTCTGCCTTGATGTTTAAAAAGTTGTCATGTTTTCTCATTTTCTGTCTCCACCTGCATGATTTCCAAATATTTATTTTTCTTTAGGGGGGTGCGGTGGCATGGTGGAGCGGTAGGTTGGACCATAGTCCTGCTCTGTGGTGGGTCTGGGGTTTGAGTCCTGCTTGGGGTGCCTTGTGGTGGACTGGCGTCTTGTCCAGGGTGTGTCCCCGTCCCCCCTCTGGCCTTACGTCCTGTGTTACCGGGTAGGCTCCGGTTCCCCGTGACCCCGTATGGGGCAAGCGGCTCTGAAAATGTGTGTGTGTGGTTTGTAAAATTTACATATCTACACACACTGGCTGAAACCACTCGGCTCAAGTGGGGTCGTGGAGAACCGGAACCTAACCTGGCAACCCAGGGCATAATGCTGGGCACACCCAGGGCACACCCAAGACGGGGCACCAGTCTACCGCAAGGCACCTCAAGTGGGACTAAAACCCCAAACACCCCAGAGAGTGAGATCTGGTCAAGCCCACAGTTCCGCTGCACTGCGACACCCTCCAATTTGAACCTATGGAAATAATGAGATTTTTATAATGTAGTTAATTAATAAGCAGAAGGTTACTTCAGTACTGGAAGGGTTTTAATTATTTTTTCAGACACAGAGTAATCTATGACACAATGTAAAATGTGCAGTGACAATGTGAACAGCAGCACAGAATTAACTTTTTTTTTTCCCAAACTGACATTTAGTGTAATAAATGAAGTGAAATGAACACCTCTTTGATCCCCCACCACAAAAGATAGAAAAACCAAGGGACTGAAAAGCAAGAACACAATCAATAAATTCTACACCACCAATCTCAACACCCCCCCCCCCCCCCCCATCTCTATGCATTAACCTGTATCCCTTTAGCAGATGCTAATATTTAATATATTTAAATACATCTACATATTTATGAGAGACTTTTCTCCAATACAACTTGCAGACACTCTCTTTGTCACTCACACACTATGGTGGAACCTAAACAGCTTGTGTTTGGACTGTGGGAGGAAACAAGAGCATCCAAAAGAACCCCACACAGAACACCTACAGTACATGCAACTCCACAGAGACTGAGCAGGGATCGAACCCATGTTCTCTCACACCATTCAGACACTGAGACAGCAGCACTACTCACTGTACCACTGTGTTGTCCATGTAGTCAAAGTGACTTCCTGTAGCTGCCTGGATGAAATTCAACATTCTGGTGACAGTCTACAAAACCATCAATGGATCTGCTCCCCGATATCTACAGGACCTGATCACTCGCTACACCCCAACCAGACTGGTACACTCCTCCACCTCTGTTCACTTAGTGGTCCCACACACAAAAAGTCCAAAATCAGAAGCACAAAGGTTTTCGGTTCTCACTCTGATGCGGTGGAATGATCTCCCCCTCGCACTCAGAACTGCTGAATCTCTGTCTACTTTTAAGAAGGGTCTCAAAACTCCCCTCTTGCAGACTCGCTTCTCCCCAGATCTTGTAAGTGTTTGATAAATGTGTACGTTTGTTATATTTAATAATTTTTTAAGAACAATTTGTTTAATAATGAGCCTTTATGCAACTACTAGTGTAATGTACACTGATTTATACCGTGGTATGTGACACATTGACTGAACTCAACAATTACATGTCAGTATCCCAAATTCTCCTTCTGTTACTGTAATGAACTTTCTGTATTGTTCTCTGAGTTGTATTTAGTTTTGGGCTAAATTAATCAGTGTCACTGTAGCTTACTACTCATGTCTTTCCTGAAAACATCAAGGTTGTGTTCACGCCGGCCGCTTGAGTAACAATGTGTGTTTGATGGATTTGCATAGAGAAGCACTTTGCATGGGCAGCACATGCTTCAGTGCTCTGGGACTCTTTATAGTCCTCAGAGTTGGACACTTCATCACTGACAGCTGTCCTTCATGGGAGTAAAACTCAGAACAACGATGATGAGTTCTATCAGTGTCTTCATCTCTGCACTTACGCTTCTGCTCTGTATCCAAGGTAAGTTTTAAAGCAATATTATCAAGATATGTGTGCAATTATGTATGTGTTAAAAATTATGAGGTCTTATATTCATTATTAAACTTTATTTTTTCTTTCAGATTCCAAAGGACAAATAACTGTGACTCAGAGTCCTGCAGTGAAAACTGTTCTACCAGGACAGACAGTCAGTATGAGCTGTAAAACCAGTACTGCTGTTGATGACAACAACAATTTAAACTGGTACCTACAGACACCTGGAGAAGCTCCTAAACTCCTCATCTATGGTGCTACTACCCGTCAGTCTGGGATTCCTGATCGATTCAGTGGCAGTGGATCTGGGTCTGACTTCACTCTGACCATCAGTGGAGTCCAGGCTGAAGATGCAGGACATTATTACTGTCAGAGTTGGCACTACATGAGTAGTAGCTGGGTGTTCCCACAGTGTTATAGAGTCGTACAAAAACACTGTACAGTTACTGCACTGCTGCACCTGGGACCCCCTGCAGCTTCTGAGGAGGAAAGTGGTTTAAAACACACACACACATTTTCAGAACCGCTTGCCCCTTACGGGGTCACGGGGAACCGGAGCCTACCCGGCAACACAGGGCGTAAGGCCGGAGGGGGACACACCCAGGACGGGACGCCAGTCCATCGCAAGGCACCCCAAGTGGGACTCGAACCCCAGACCCACTGAAGAGCAGGACCTGGTCCAACCCACCGCGCCACCCTGGTTTAAAACATTTCGTGATTATTATACTTAGTGTTATTATGTTTACAGAAATGTATGAACTGTACTTTGTTAGTCTCTTTGTACCCTGAATTCAACCATTAGTCTTCCTGACATAAATTAGAACATGGCAGTTTATATAGAAAAATTTCTGGACATATGGACTGTGTTTGAATTGAAAACTGACTTAGATTTCAGGATTGACTATAACATTTTCCTGAACACCACAGTCCTCCATTAGGACAACTTGTTATTAATGATGAAATGAATGTATTTAATTTTAAAATAAATTGATGCATAAATTACTTTTATTCAAAATGCGAAGTATTGTTGTACTTCGTACATACATAAATACATTTTTTTGTTTGTTTTTTCTGAATTTCCAGGTAACGTCTTTCATGAGATTTCATCAATGTTGACATTGTGAACCCCTCAGGAATTCACATAATGATGTGATTTCACAGAACACATTCTGTGAGGAACAGGCAAAAATCCACATGAGAGCTTCCTCAATGTTCTGCTTTCTCCCAGAGAGCTCAAAACACTCCAAAATCCTGAAAATATCACCTGCAATAAAACACGCTGATAGAATTTGTACAGAAATGTATTTCAAACACTCAGTCTAGACACTGTTTTTGTAAATATCTCTGATTGTTCAGTTTCATCAACTACATGAAATTTGATCAAATTTGTGAAAGAAGAAGAACAAGAAGAGCTAAGAATTAAACTTATTGTGTACGGAGTCAAACAGAGCAGATAAATCCAACACTATGGTGTGTTTATTCATTCAGCCCAAATTTAAGATTTCATTTAACAGAAGAGTGACTGAGTATTTATTTCCTCTTGACAATTTTTCAAAGCATTTATTGTAGTTCATCATGTTGATCTTTTTTGTCATTATAAATGAATGCATCATTTAAACATCCAGACTTGGTTTTGGGACCATGACAATCCTGTAGTTCAGGTGTCGACCAAAACTATAAAATATATCTCCATCTCTTTCTGGACAGTCATTCATACAGTGAACTTCACATTTAAATAACACAACTAACGTGTTCAGTGTCCTCCAATAGAGTGGGATCTACACACTTCAGCAACTAACAATAAATAAGAGAAAGAGACAGCTGATAGTGCCATGGTTAGAACTGCTGTCTTTAGACCCACAGGTTTCAGGTTTGAATCTCATCTCCAGCTGTAGAACTCTTGTGCAGGCTACTTACCCTGAATTGCTCCAGTAAAATTTGCCTGCTGTATAAATGGGAAAATATTGTAACTTTAACATTGTACTTCACTTTGGAGAAAAGTAGCAGCTAAATGAATAAATGAATAAATGTCAAAAGGATGGAAAACCACTTAATTTCACAACATGAACTCTGTACAGTTATTGAAATGCTGCACCTTGGACCCCCTGCAGCTGCTGTGGGGGATGATCACTATTTTACAACCTGGAAAAACACATGAAGAGATACAGTCATTACCTGTCACTCACAGGGTGTTGTAAGTGTTACAAGGTGACTTACGCTGCTAGATACACTACTTACAATGGGTCACTCATCCATACATCAGTGAAACACACTCTCTCTGTGTCACTCACACACAATAGGTGAACCTGAACAGCATGTCTTTGGACAGTGGGGGGAAACCAGAGCACCCAGTGGAAACCCACACACACACAGGGAGAACATGCAGACTCCAGACAGACTGAACAGGGATCAAAGCCGTATTCTCTCCTACCACGCAGGCGCTGTGAGACAGCAGCGCTACTCGCTGTGCCACCATCATGTGTGATTCACACACCGACCTTGTGGCTCCATACATGCAGCTCCTTCTCAGTCCTTCTCCCTGCCCCTGTGCTGCACAAACAGCTCATCTGGACATTTGAGTGGCCTCTCTGCTGTCAGTCCTTGACATGTTCATCTCACACGTGGATGGATGGATGATAACCATTGAGGAGGTGGTTCCGGGTGAGGAATTCAGATGGTTGATCATAGGCCGCCCACTCTAGAGTTTTAGACAGGAAGAAGAGGAGGGAGACTGGTCTTTAGTTTTGAACCGAGTTGGGATCCAGGGAGGGTTTCTTTAATAGAGGTGAAATGAGAGTAGTTTTGAAGGCAGCTGGGAAACAGCCAGAAGGGAGCGAGGAGTTGATGATCTCAGAGATGAAGTGGAGAATTGCAGAGTGATGGTCTGTAGGAGTGACAATGGGATCGGATCAAGTGAGCAGGTGGTGGCTCTGTCTGATATCAGGAGGTCTGAGGTTTCAGATTTGGAGAGCGGTTTGCATTTGAAGAGTATGACTTCACAGGGAGGTCCAGTGCAAACCGAGCAGGGTGATGCTGAGAACTTGTCCATAATCGCATTGACTTTGTCTCTGAAAAACAAAGCAAAGTCATCAGCAGGGAGAGAAGAAGAAGGAGGGGCCGGTGAAGGACACAAAAGTGATGAGAAGGTGGTTTTTTGTTGTAATCTGTGTGGTTTTTTATTTGCAGACTGTATTTTGTTGCGGTAGAAGGTAGTTTTAGCCGAAGAGAGACAGAGTGAAAAGTACTTAAGAGTTGTTTGTAGGCATCCAGGTTCAATCGAGTCTTGGATTTTCACTATCTTCACTCTGCAGCCCGGAGTTTGGTCTGAGAATTGTGTAGCAGAAGGGAGAGCGGACAGTGTGGCAGAGGCAAATCAGGAAGGTGAGAGAGATTTTAAGTTGAGGCAGAAGGTGACAATGGGTACAGAAAAAGGCAACCGATTAGTGGCGAGGCAGAGTTGAAAGGAAATTAAGAAGTGATCAGAGACATGCAGTGGAGTAACAGAGGACAGGACAGCCACAGTTACAGGAAAATAAAGCATCAAGGCAATTGCCTGCTTTGTGAGTTGCATGGGATTGGGACAGGGAGAAATCAAAGGACTGTAGGAGTAACAGACGGCCGCTTGCATGAATGTCATCAACAAGCAGGCTGAAGTCACCCAGGAGAGTCAACAGAGCATTGCCCCCTGGGAGAGAGCTCAACAAGATGTCAAGGTCATCCAATAAGCAGGGCCAGGAGAGTGAGAAAGAATAACCACAAGAGTGATTGGGTTGGCGATAGAGACAGTCTTTAGGCTGCATTTGAAGACAGAGATAGACATAACATTTCTGACAGTAGCTGGTAGACTGTTCCGCAGTTTAGGTGCTCTATAACTAAAGGTAAACCCTCCTATTGAGGTCTTATTGATTACAGGTACTTTAAGGTAACCCACATCCAATGAAGGAAGATATCACCCTGGGATATAAGAATCAATAATCTCACAAAGGTAAGATGGAGCAATGCCATGCACTGCCTTATAGTTCAAAAGTAGGATTTTATAATCAACTCTAAATGTGACCAGGATCCAATGCAATGATTTAAGTACCGGTGTTATATGGTCGTACTTCCTAGTTCTAGTGAAAATTCTCGCAGCAGCATTTTGTACCAGCTGTAGCCTGGATACAGTCTGGTATGGACAACCCGACAATAAAGGATTACAATAGTCCCACCTGCTTGAAACAAAAGCATGACCCAGTTTCTCAGCATCCTGTCTACATAGGAATCGTCGTAATTTAGCTATGTTTCTTAACTGAAGGAAGCACGACTTAGTCAAAGAATTTACTTGTGATACAAATGACAGCTTTCCATCCAACAGGACACCGGAATCCTTGACACAGTCTGTATACTTGAAGCTAATACCATTTGTTGTAAAGATTGGCGTGATTATGTCGAGAGTTTTGGCATCACAACCCACCATAAGTACCTCTGTTTTACTGGCATTTAAAGATAAAAAATTTTTACTCATCCATAATTTTATGTTGGTAAAACAATTGGCTAAAGACACCACATGTGATGAATCATCAGGCTTAAACGATACATACAGCTCTGTGTCACTGGCATGCAAATGGAAATTCACATTGTGTTTGCAAATAATGTCACCCAATGGTACAGTGAGAACAGTAATGGACCCAACACAGAGCCCTGTGGCACACCACACTGAACCGTCATTGAGACGGAGGGGGTGCAGTCATCAGATTTCAGTACAAATTGTTCACGGTTAGCGAAATACGAGTCAAACCACTTTAGGACAGTACCCCTTAGTCCCATCAGGTTTTCAAGTCTACTCAGTAGGATACTATGGTATACAGTATCAAAAGCAGCACTCAAGTCCAGTAGCATAACAACAGCGATCCAACCAGCATCAGAAGAGATGAGAATATCATTAACAACACGTGTGAGTGCCGTTTCGGTGCTGTGACCAGTGCGGAAATCAGACTGAAATTTTTCAGATATATCATGGTGATTAAGATATTTTACTATTTGGGAAGTTACGATCTTTTCTGGAATTTTGGATAAAAACGATACACTGGAGATGGGTTTATAATCACATGGGTTCTTACAATCCAGATCCAATTTCTTTAGTAGGGGTCTAATAACAGCGATTTTAAAAGTTTTGGGAACACAGACAGGATTAAGTAACAACCTATTAACAATATTAATAATAGGTTCTGCAAGCACAAAAACTGCAGCTTTCAGTAATTTTGCAGGGATTGACCCAATAAATGATCCCAGTCACTGGGTCTTAGGACAGGTAGTACCTTTCATACAGAGAATTACCATGGTAATTTCCTCTACAGTTATTACGTCGAAGCTACTGAAAGAGAGAGCAACTAATATTCGGAGAGCAACTAATATTATCATTGTCAGAAATGCTTATACGTACTGGTTAAGACCGAACTAGAAAGCACTATGGATTCACACATATTCTGAATTTATTATTGAAAAACAACATAAATTCATCATTAGTAATGGTAGCAGAAGTGTATGGTTTATCTTTACATTTACTAGTTAAGTAAGCAATGGTATTGTAGCGCACAACACCATGGCAAAAAAAGAGCACAGAGACAGCTTTCATCACAAAGGACTTATTTCATAACACTATAGAAAAAAAAATCTCTCAGTTCAAGGACCCAGCTTCCTTCAAGACCTACTACCAGCCTACTTAGCACACCCAAGCTCTCTCTAAACATACTGGTGGATTACAGTCACCCCATCATTTCCCCCCTAAGTGCCCCCAGTGGTTGCACACCCACATTTAACATTATTACCCATAATGCAACTATTTGCATTTAGGAGTTTCCTTCCTAAAACAGTGACGTGGGGTCATTACAGTATTAAACAAGAAGCAAGGGTTCTTCTGATTTTAATCAATAACTTTGCATAGTATTCGGATCTGGCATAAAAAAGTGCTTTTTTAGTTTTTTTACATTATGTGTGTGTATATGTATGTGAGTTTAAGAGAGACTAAAATATTAGCGAGAGAATCCGACGACACGTCTATGAATATTGAAATCACCCATCAAGATTATTTTGTCATGAGTGATGACTAAATCGGTTATAAAGTAATCTAAATTTCTTGAGAAAAGAGGTGGACGGTAGATAAGGAATATAATTATATTGGGTTTTGACTTGAAATCTACTAGTTCTAGAATTTCAAACAAGGTAATTATCACGATTTATCGGTGTTGTTTACATTTACATTTATTCACTTAGCAGACGCTTTTCTCCAAAGCCACTTACAATGGATACTATGCAGTTATCAGCCCACACACCTTATTCACCGTGGTGACTTACACTGCTAGATGCACGACTTACAATGGGTCACTCATCCATACATCAGTGGAACACACTGATGTATTGTACCGTAATGTATTATTGAAAAGAACACCAACTCCACCTCCACGACGTACAGAACAAGATTTATGGAAATACTCATATCCGTCCGGAGCGGCTTCTGTTTAGTGGAATCGTATCGGACTCACCCCGCCAGGTTTCGGTAAGAAAGAATAGATCGGACTTGTAACTTAATATTAAGTCATTCACTAGAAGAGCTTTACTTGTTAGTGAACGAATATTAACAGACATAATATTAACAATAACAATACTAACAGACATAACAATATTAACAGACATAATATTTAACAGACAACATTTCATATTACAGTTTGGCCTTGGTGGTGAGTTAAGAATGTTTCCGGTTTCTGGTGCAAGCGCTCCTATCACTAAGTCTAGTTAAACACTGTGGCCTTGTAAGAGTTTGTATGTTTCAGCTGCACTTAACGCTGTTATTTAAAGTTTTGAGGCCCACACTGGACAAGGTACAAGAAACCCCATCACATGAGAAACGACCAGTGGTACCAGAACGAGTAACAGACCCATCATCTGGGAACTAATAAAGTATGAGCCTACGATGAGAGATTCCTACAAAAACCTGAAACCTATGCATATCAAAGTGATATGAAGGGAATCCTGAAGCACATTTAAGATAAGGCAGGGTTCACTCTGGACAGGGTTAAAGTTCAGAACAGCTTCATTTTTGCCTGGTGGGACTGGAACTGATTTTAAGTGCCATGGCTGGTTCCCGAAGGAAGTGGCGCACCCAAGTGCAGAGCGGAATAAGTGCTTTATTCAGGGAAATCTGAAAGGCTTGGTCGCAGGACAGGCAAAAGGTCTCCGAGGCACAAACGCCGTTGAAGGGGTAATCCAAAAGGCAAGGTCGGTACACAAGCAAGAGGTCGATGATCATAAGGAGGCAGGAGGACTGTGGATTAGGGGACTGGGAAAGGACGAAGGGATCAGGAAGGAGACGAGCAACAGCAAGGAAGTTGCGAGTAATGAGGCCGAACAAGGTTCTACGTCAACTCCTGCTTTCACGCTATCTTTTCTGTGTAAGTCTGTGCCGCTCCCTAGGTGTTCCACGTTGGCTCGGCGGCATGGGCATGGCATTAAGTGGTTTCGTGAGAATGTGAACTCATTCGACCTTAATATCACATATCCTACCTTACTGTTTATCTTATACTTAAAGAGAGGAATCTCATTCTGTTGCCCCTCTCCCTGCTTCCTGATACAGGAGGGTTATTTGCATGGAGGAAACACTTTGCATTAACAGCACATGCTTCAATGTCCTGTGACTCTTTATAGTCCTGTCAGCTTAACTCTTCACGACTGACAGCCGTCTGTCATGGCAAAATATCCCTCAACAACAATGAATTTTATTACAGCTGTCATCTTGGCACTGCTCTTCAGATTCCAAAGTAAGTGCATGAACTTATGTACAAAATCCATGTAAACTAGTATATGGATTCACTTTTTAAACAATATAACTGAAATCGTTGCCATAATATAATGCTGTAAATTTTGTTGCAGAATCTGAAGGACAAATTACTGTAACCCAGACGCCTGCAGTGAAAGCTGTTCTTCAGGGAGACACAGTTACTGTAAACTGTAAAACCAGCAGTCCAGTACGTGATGCAGGAACTTCTTACCCTCGCATGGCCTGGTACCTACAGAAACCTGGTGAAACTCCTAAACTCCTAATCTATGATGCTAGTATCCGTTTATCTGAAATTCCAAATCGATTCAGTGGCAGTGGAACTAGTGCAGACTTCGCTCTGACCATCGGTGGAGTCCAGGCTGAAGATGCAGGACATTATTACTGTCAGAGTTTACACGAAATCAGTAGTGGCTGGTTCTCTAGTGGTGTCTGGGTGTTCACACAGTGTTATAGAGCCGTACAAAAACCTCCTCAGTTACACTTTACAGTTACTGCACTGCTGCACCTGGGACTCCCTGCAGCTGCTGAGGAGGAAGGTGGTTTAAACTTTTCTTGACGTTTATACATTTTATACTAAATATAACTATGTAACTATATATTAAACATTTTTTCAAAAACTCAAACTGTACTTTTTTTAGTCTTCTTCTACTCTTTCTACTCTGTATTCAGCAATTTCTTTTGTGTGCCTTACAATTGTCACATGTCAGTTTCTGCATAAAAATTTAACTTTAACACGGTAAGTCACTTTGGAGAAAAGTACCAGCTAAATGAGTAAATGTCAAAAGGAAGGAAAACCGCTTAATTTAACAACATGAACTCTGTATAGTTACTGAAGTGCTGCATCTCAGACCTCCTGCAGCTGCTGTCAGGGGTGATCATGATTTTACAAACTGAAAAAGCACATGAACAGAAACAGTCATTAACTGTCACTCAAAGAGTGTTATAAGTGCTGCTGTTCTCTGGAATATAAGTTATTGACAGTGTCTCACATCCTGTGTTTGGTGTCCAGCTGTCCTTCGCTGAGCTCTCAGCATGTGGAAAATGGCCTCGAAAAGCTCTGCAGAACTCATTCAGGATTTGTGTTTCTTTGTGGTTTTTATTGCCATTGTGTAACTGCTTGTATCAACAACGTGACCTTGTGGCTCCATACATGCAGCTCCCTCTCTGTCCTTCTCTCTGCCCCTGTGCTGCACAAACAGCTCATCTGGACATTTGAGTGGCCTCTCTGCTGTCAGTCCACCATAGGAATCGAGTATCTTGACATGTTCATCTCACACCTCATTACTACTCGTCTTTAGGTGGACAGATTATATTTTATGATTTTACATTGACATTTAGCTGACGCTTTTCTCAAAAGCAACTTACCATGTTATGCTACTTAAAATGATTTATACAGCTGGGTCATTTTGCTTACTGTTAGAAATTTGGTATTTTTATACATAAATCTGTGACAGTGTATAATGCGCAGTGACAATGTGAACAGCAGAACAATCAGTCAATCTACAGTTTTTTTTTTTTTTTTTTCCAAACAGACAGTCAGTGTAAAAAAGTGAAATTAAATTGCTCCCCCACAAAGACACAAAAAACCCAGGAAATAAAAAAACAAAAACAAAATAATCAACAAACTCCATATGATGATTATCAGAGTAAATTAAAAACAGACAGAGACTTAGCATGACACAGCGCTTACTCACACACGCGTTTCATTAGGACGGCGTGGAGTTACGGCTGAATAAACGAACACAGTACAGAGATTAAACCTAAGCTAAGGTAAGTAAATATTCTCAACCAGTGTCTGCGGGAACTTCAGACTTACAGTTATTGCTTCCACCAGAGGCGTGGGAAAAACACACAGAACTCAAACGCTTCCACCATGATGCCTATCCTATCCTGACAGTCAGTGCATCATGGAATTACCACACACGTAAAAAAAAATCGCGCATCACATCAAGGCATCAAAACAAAGGTTCGGCTCACAAAGCAATTAGTCACATCGAACAACATTTCTTTTCCTTTTTAAATGAACTAAACAAGTCTGCGGGCAGAACAATTATTAATGATGAAATGAATTTATTCAATTACAAAATAAATAGCCACAAAAATAATTGCATTTATTAAAAATATAAACTTTATTAAAATATTGTTGTCACGGAGTTTCCCCGGGGCGAGAGCACCGGACTCAAGCGCGGAGCACAAGAAGGTCTTAGTTTCAGGCCAGGGGCAATCCAGAGCAGAAGACATGATCATGATGGTCAAAAAACAGGCAAAGGGTCACCGGCGATGTGCGTACGGTACGTAAATTAATCCAAAGGGAGAATCCGAGAGAAGTAATCCGGGAAACAGGCAAGGAGGAGTCGTGGTGAGCGAGGAAGTCGCGAAGAGACAGGAGGAGAAGGTTCAGGGAAACGAGGACGACGAGGAATCAGGGAAGTCGGGAAGGCAAATACTATAGTACAAGTAACAAGGCGTCAAGGTACGTAAAAGAGTAATAAGGCTCAACAACAAGGTGAAGGTTCCGCGTCTGTGTGTGTGTGTGCTCAGTGTCTCCCCTTAATGTTCACATGAGTGGGCAGAAGGCGTTAGAAAACGCGGGGTGGCAGCAAACAGGTCATTTTCATTTTGTCAGAACACAGTGAATGATACTGACAGTGGTTCCAGGGACATGATGATGATCAGATGTGTTCCGATCACGATAGCCTCGGACATTGAACTGTATATACATACATACATAAATACACGTATGCGTATTCAGTTAGTTGGTTGTTTGCATTCGTTTTCATGTGATGGGAGTTTGGGGTTTTTTATTGTGTGTATGGGACAATAACTTTGAATATTCCTTTGGATTTTATGGTGTTTGGAGAATTTGATAAATTTGTTTGTTTTCTTATCGAAATACTTGAGTTGGGGAATAGAACCCAGGCCAGGGCACCACCCTTATAATTAGGTGAAATGGAGGGTGGCGCTACACTGATAAACAACAGGATTTGAACCCAGGACTTCTCACATTCCAAGCAAGACCCTGATACCTTGACCAACAATACAACCTTCCATTTCATCCTCTTACTGTTATTTCTTCAAACCTGTACTTTTGCAAACATCACCATTAGTTACTTCGCTTACTGGACAGAGACAGTAGAAGGATGTGCTCTGCCTGCCTCTTCTTTTTCCAAAGACTCAGGGTACAGAGTGTCTGACCTTTTGGTGAAACGGTTGTATGACTGGCTTTGTGTCGGAAGGTTGTGTGTTCAAATCACGTCACGATCACAAGTGCTTCTCCAATTCTCAAACTGTGTTGTTGGGAAGGGTCCTGAACCAAGATAACGAAACAGTGACTTCAGCTCTCGGTGTTTGGGAAACTCTGTCAGATCCAACTTGAAAAAGGAGGAATGAAAATCACTCCCCGCAGCTGTTTGCAGAAATCATTAGTGTTAAAATCCAAAGAGAAAAAGAGGCCGTCGCATTATTTCTGTTGATCAATATTTTACATTTCATGTGATGGAATGTGACTTTAGATATTATTTCCTCTGGACATTTTTCATGCTTTTAGAGAGAAACACATTATTAATATTCAACTCTGTTTTGGTTCAGTGACAGTCCTGTACCTCTCCTATTCTCTTGTCCTAAATTTTGGAAAATGACTCGGTTTAACGACATTTAGAGAAACTTGGAAAATATACTGATCACATAACTGCAAGTACCATGGTACTTGACTGGACTCTAAGGTCGTGCTCATCACTGCGTGGCTCACAGTGTGTGTTACATGTATTTGCATAGAGAAGCACTTTGCATGGGCAGCACAAGCTTCAGTGCTCTGGGACTGTTTATAGTCCTCAGAGTTGGACACTTCATGACTGACAGCTGTCCTTCATGGGAGTAAAACTCAAAACAACGATGATGAGTTCTATCAGTGTCTTCATCTCTGCACTTACACTTCTACTCTTCATCCAAGGTAAGTTTTAAAAGAAAATTATTCCCGTGTGTAAATATGTATGCATCTAAAAATCCTTCTTATTAAAAGATATTTTTGAAAATTATGCAGTCTTAGATTCATTATTAAACTTTCTTTTTCCTTTCAGAATCCAACGGACAAATAACTGTGACTCAGAGTCCTGCAGTGAAAGCTGTTCTACCAGGACAGACAGTCAGTATGAGCTGTAAAACCAGTACTGCTGTGTATGGCAACAGCTATTTAAACTGGTACCTACAGAAACCTGGAGAAGCTCCTAAACTCCTCATCAGCCTTGCCACTAGTCGTGAGTCTGGGATTCCAGATCGATTCAGTGGCAGTGGATCTGGGTCTGACTTCACTCTGACCATCAGTGGAGTCCAGGCTGAAGATGCAGGAGATTATTACTGTCAGAGTTACCATAGTGGTGATGTGTTCACACAGTGTTATAGAGCCGTACAAAAACCTCCTCAGTCACACTGTACAGTTACTGCACTGCTGGGCTTGAAGAGGAAGGAAATAATGTGACATAGTTTGCAGACTGTTATAAAATGTTGGTGCTTTAACTATTTTCATGATCCTTTCACAATTCAGGATTTTTCATACACATATGCAGCTTTCCTGTATACTGGCAATTTTTTCTAGCACTTTAGTAGTTTTTGCCTCTGATAGGATTTTGGTCCCATTTTACCAAGACAACCTGAGAGAGGAATTCAAATATGTGCAACCAAAATGTACTTTACTTCCAGCCAAACGCAGGGAAATATTTGACCTTCTGCTCTCCTGTCTCTTGCTCGATGGTGATATGTCTGGATATTCTTGTGTAGTTTTATTTTAGAATTATGGTGCTTATAGAGACCTTTGAACTGATTCATATTGTGACCTGCATTGACAGAGCACTAATATAAATTCTCCAAACCCTTCCACCCAAACTCCTTCTGATATTTATATTTACTTGTTTAGCTAACACATAGCTCCTAAGCAATGTTAAGGTATTTATAATTGTTAAGTCATGTACACAGACAGGCAGTTTTACTGGAACAATTTAGATTAAGTTCCTTTGTCAATGGACAACAGTTGGAGATGGGAATTGAACCTATGATTTCTGGATAAAAACAAAGTAGTTCCAACCACTGTGCTATCAGCAGTAATTAAGCTTTTCTTTTTGTCCTGCATAATCTTGTCTCCATCTGTATCAACCTCCTCCAACAATAATTTGAAGAAGAAACCGCTGCACCATCCACAAGATTATCCTGTCAAGTAACACAATGCTTCTTCTGTAATACTTCCAACTAGTGTATATAAATCCCATTTTTCTACTGTAGAAATATTGTAGAAGTGATGTTTAATTATTTTGTAACTGGAATCTGTTGAAAATTGGATAAACCTTTATGCTGTTCCTCATGCGATGTACAGAGCTTCATACAGTGGAATGTGACAAATTATTTTAGAATCACACGTCTGCATCAAAATATCTCTTTCTTTTCATCTGTAATAGAAAAGGTCTGTCATTCTGCTAGAGAAAATAGATTATGGATCCTAAACTGTAACCAGCTGAAGGTGTCAGTCTTTCAATGTAAAAAAATCATATGATGGGGACCAGAGGCAAAAAAAGGCTTCAGCACCAGAGACAGCTCTCCGTTCCCAGAACCAGCAGCATCAGAACTGTCCCGTTTCAGCTCACCTGAATCACATTGAATCATTCAGCAGAAGGAAATAAAAAGACCAAAATAAGACAACGAGGAGCACAGTGGGGACCATGAGGACAACTGTTTGCCGACATGTTGACTCTGAAGAGATAAGACTCGGACTCAACAGCACCGGTGTCCGGGATCACAACAGGACTGTCGGTGGATGAAAATCTGAATTGCATTTGCATTTCAGTTTATTTTTCTCTGTGCTTCAACTGCAAAACTGTAACTACATGACTAAGTATGTGGCAGCACAGTGCTGCAGTACACCTGAGCTAGAGTTCTCATGTTCTCCATATGTTTGCAAAGGTTTAATCTCCTGGTTTCTTCCCAAATGCCTGAGGAAACCCCTACAGACACAGAGAGAATACAGAACTCCACAGAGACCGAGCAGGGATCAAACCCATGTCCTCTCTCACCATTCAGACACTGTGAAGCAGCAGCACTGCTCACTGTACCACTGTGTTGTCCACATACTGAAAGTGATGTCCTGTAGCTGCCTGGATGAAATTCAATGTGGCGTCCGGACCGACCCGAGGCTCCCTGCCCCCCTGACCTGCCCGAAGCCCCATCCTACCTGTTCCCCGGCCCCCGTTTTCCATCCCCTTCCTTCTCCCCGCACTAAGAGCAAATAAAACCTCTCACAGACGGGCACTGCACCTCTTGTCTCCCGCTTCGTCTCTCACAGCATGACTGGTGAATAAGAGTTTTTCGGAAAACTGTCCTCTCTGTGTAACGTGGTTTTCCAAATCCCAGTCTTGACATCCAGCAACAAAAACACAGGTTCCTCCAGCAGTAAATTTCTCTTGTCTTGTGCCAAACCCCAATCTATGGATATAAATTAATGAGATTTTTATAAGGGGGTGGTGTGGTAGCGCAGCAGGTGGTGACCAGGTCTGGGTTCGAGTTCTGCTTGGGGTGCCTTGTGACGTATTGGTGTCCTGTCCTGGGTGTGTTTTACTGGGATCTGCTCCAGCTTTGTGCCCTGCGTTGCAGGGCCAGGCTCTGGCTTGCCGCGACCCCACCTGGGACAAGCGGTTTCAGCCAGTGTGTATATGAGAGTGATTATTATAATGTAGTTAATTAGGAAACAGAAGGTTACTTCAGTACGGAAGGGTTTTTAATTATTTTCTCAGACTGTTACAATCTGGGTATTTTTATATATAAATTTTTGACACAATATAAAATGTGCAGTAACAATGTGAATAGCAACACAGAATTAACTCGTTTTTTCAAACAGACATTTAGTATAATAATGAAGCGAAATCGACACCTTTTTGATCTCACACACACACACACATCGTCTCAAACTTCCTGTCCCAAGCAGGATCATGGCAAACCAGAGCCTAACCTGGCAATACAGGGCATAAAGCTGGAGGGTGAGAGGACACACCTAGAATGGGACACCAGTCTGTCGCAGGGTACCCCAAGCAGAACTGAACCCCAGACCCCCAGAGAGCAGTCACAGGGCAAACCCCACTTTTTTCATCTCCCACCAGAAAAAGATAGAAAAACCAAGGGACTGAAAAGCAAGAACAACACAATCTATAAGCTCTACACCACTGATCTCAGCCCCCCCATCTCCTTGCACTGACATGTATCCATTTACCAGGTGCTTTATCCAAAGAAACTTCCAATGAACTCTATGTAGTATTACTAGGCCACACACCTTATTCACCAAGGTGACTTAGACTGCTAGATACACTACTTACAATGGCTCACTCATCAATACATCACTTAAACACGCACACACTCTCTCTGTCACTCACACACTATGGGTGAACCTAAACAGCATGTCTTTGGACTGTGGGAGGAAACAAGAGCACCCAAAGGAACCCCACACAGAACACCTACAGTACATGCAACTCCACAGAGACTGAGCAGGGATCGAACCCATGTCCTCTCACACCATTCAGACACTGTGAGGAAGCAGCACTACTCACGGTACCGCTGTGTTGTCCATCTACTCAAAGTGACTTCCTGTAGCTGCCTGGATGAAATTCAACATTCTGGTGACAGTCTACAAAACCATCAATGGATCTGCTCCCCGATACCTACAGGACCTGATCACTCGCTACACCCCAACCAGACTGGTACACTCCTCCACCTCTGTTCACTTAGTGGTCCCATAACCAAAAAGTCCAAAATCAGAAGCACAAAGGTTTTCGGTTCTGACTCTGATGTGGTGGAATGATCTCCCCTCGCACTCAGAACTGCTGAATCTCTGTCTACTTTCAAGAAGGGTGTCAAACTCCCCTCTTTCACAGACACTTCTCCCTGATCTTCTCAGTGTTTGATAGATGTGTGTGTGTTTGTTATACTTAATCATTTTCAATTCCAGTTTGTTTAACACTGAGCCTTTATGCAGCTACTCGTGTAACGTACACTGATTTATACTGTGGTATGTGACACATTGACTGAACTCAGCAATCACATGACTGTATCCAAAATTTTCCTTCTCTTGCTGTAATGAACTTTCTGTATTGTTCTATGAGTTGTATTTAGTTTTGGAGAAAAGTCTCTGGTTAATTAGTCAATGTCACTGTAAATGTAAGTAAAACATAGACAGACAGACAGGTGGTTCCTACAGCCTATTTATCATGTCATTTCTGAGAACATCAAGATTGTGTTCACACCAGCGCCTGTGTAGCAGTGTGTGTCACTTGCATTTGCATAGAGAAGCACTTGCATGGCAGCACATGCTTCAGTGCTCTGGGACTGTTTATAGTCCTCAGAGTTGGACACTTCATCACTGACAGCTGTCCTTCATGGGAGTAAAACTCAAAACAACAATGATGAGTTCTATCAGTGTTGTCATCTCTGCACTTACGCTTCTGCTCTGTATCCAAGGTAACTTTGAAAATAAGATTATTCCTATATGTGTGCAATTATGTATGCATTAGAAATTATGAGATCTTACATTCATCATTAAACTTTTTTTCTTCTTTCAGAATCCAAAGGACAAATAACTGTGACTCAGAGTCCTGCAGCGAAAGCTGTTCTACCAGGACAGACAGTCAGTATGAGCTGTAAAACCAGTACTGCTGTGTACGGCAATGACCGTTTACACTGGTACCTACAGAAACCTGGAGAAGCTCCTAAACTCCTCATCTACTATGCTACTAACCGTTACTCTGGGATTCCAGATCGATTCAGTGGCAGTGGATCTGGGTCTGACTTCACTCTGACCATCAGTGGAGTCCAGGCTGAAGATGCAGGAGATTATTACTGTCAGAGTTGGCACTACCCTAATAGTGTCTATGTGTTCACACAGTGTTACAGAGCCGTGCAAAAACCTCCTCAGTCACACTGTACAGTTACTGCACTGCTGGGCTTGGAGAGGAAGGAAATAATGTCACACAGTCTATAGACACTGATACAACAGAAGTACTTTATCTGACTGTTTCTAACAAAACTGATCCCATGAAAAATTTATAATTTTCCAGCCATATTTCTTAAGAACACCTTTTTCCTCCATTCTAACATGCTTAAGCATATATAAAACACACACACACACATCATCGGCCTGATCTGCTTGTCATATATGGGGTTGCAGGGAGCCGGAGCCTAACCCGACAACACAGGGCATAAGGCTGAGGGGGGAGGGGACACACCCGGAGGGGACAGCAGGATGTGAACCCCAGACCCATCGGAGAGCAGGACCTGAGCCAACCCACTGCACCACTGCACCCCCCATTACATAAGTACACAACCCCAGATATACAAGTTCCGTCCAAAGTGACGATTCTCTGAGCCTTTCGTGCTCATTTTATACCCAATATTAATAGTGTCACATTCTGCCACAACATGAAATCCCTCCTGCCCTCTTCCCTCTCCTCTGCTCTTCTAACCTCCTTCCCATCCGCTGCATAATTCTCCAGTTCCTCTACACATGATGTACTAAACTCTTCCTTTTAACTCCCCTCTATCATAACATAATGAAATCTATTAAATTTAAATCTCAACTTCCATGGCTATTAGGAATTAAATCCACAGTCATTAAGATTACTTTTACATTTATTTATTGAGATGGTGCTTTTCTCCAGAGCAGCTAATAAGTTAATTTCCTAATTTTTACAGCACTACAATTTTTACCTGAACAATTTAGAGTAAACTGACTGGGGAATTAAGTCTTCTGGATTAGACCGTGTCGTGTGGGACACTGGTTCCAGCATTTCGCTTCCCCTGTTGGAAGCATCTTCAGGGAGCTGCCACATCTCGTAAAGGCTAGATGTGAACTGGAGTGTTTGACGAGGGTGGGTGTATTTATGGGCGGAATCGGGGTCGGAGGTCGTAGCGGGTGGTCCTGATAGGTGGTACCCCTTCCACTTGCCTCACAAGGTGTGGCAGCTCCCTGAAGTATCTTCCAACAGTGGAAGCGAAACATTGGAACCAGTGCTCCACACGAGGCGGTCTAATCCAGAAGAGTTAAATCTTCAGTCAGTTGACACCAGTCGCGGAAGCCAACGGGTTTTGGTAATTTACAGTCTGTATTTTGTTCTGAAAGTACTAAAGCCATGAGCACGATTAAAACCTGCATCTTTTGGATCCAAAGCCAGCTCTTCTATTCACTAAGCTCGAACGATCCAGAGCAGTTTTCTTGTAATAAGTGTCATGGTTGATGTACCCATGACCTCCAAGTGATCACCTGAGGTCCTGCTCTAGTTCAGCAGACAAAATGCAGCACACCTCTGTTACATCACTGGTCATTATAGCAGCGATACGAATCCACAAAGGCTGCAGAATCTCACGACATTAGAGTTTATTAGGGTGTAAACCAGAACTCAGCTCTTACCACACCCACCGCGACGACCCTGTCCTTGTCTGTGTCCCTATTTGTGTCTTATTCTCCAAAGATCCATCCTGTCTCTTCCCTTTCCTGGGTGTTCACCTTTTCTGACCGCAGTCCAGTGTGTCTTTGCTCCATCTTACATCTGCAATTCATTGTAATCATTGGAAGGAAATAAAGGAACACATAAGATGTATCGATGTATGAAGGAATTAATAAATAAATAAAGTCGTCACCATTAAACTTAATTTTCTAGACTCTTGTCCAAGGTCATTTGAACATTTGGATAAGAGACTTACAATGGGCTGAATATGAAAATTGCTCCTCACCCTAAGACTTCATGTAGTATTTATTTCTTCATCAAACACTTTTCCCCAAAATAACTTACGTTCACCCATTTATGCAACTGGCTTGTGTCACTAGAGCAGCTTAAAGTACGTTCTTTAAGGGTGTTAAAACTGGAAGTGACATTCAAACCCGTAACCTCTGCATCGAGAAGTAGCAGGTTTATCATTACACTACGAGCCACACAGAGTTATTCATTCTTTAACCTGGAGGAACACAAAACACACACACACACACACACACACACACACACACACACACACACACACCTTCAGAACCGCCTGTCCCATACGGGGTCACGGGGAGCCAGAGCCTAACCCGGCAACACAGGGCGTAAGGCCGGAGGGGGAGGGGACACACCCAGGACGGGACGCCAGTCCGTCACAAGGCACCCCAAGCAGGACTCGAACCCCAGACCTACTGGAAGGCAGGACAGTGGTCCAACCCACTGCGCCACCGCACCCCCTGGAACCACAAAACATGGCCTCGAAATGTAATTCTCTCATTTCTATAAGCATAAATGTGTGTTTTCATGTTTAATTTCCTCTCTCATATATTACCAATATATTACCTGTACAACTGTGAAATAATGAAATAAATTAGAAAATAAAT